>NW_025534801.1:80000-149331 GCF_020615455.1 Coregonus clupeaformis
ATCACAGCATATTGGCAATGCTTGGCCTTTCAATATTATTTTTCTCAAACCATATTGTATTTACAAATTCGAGCTTTGATAACAAAATAGATCAGTTGTATCACTTGCGAGGCACAGCTGGGCATAAATTGAAATAATTCACCTTTTTTAAATTTTACCGGACTGATGGTACCTGCATCTGATGGTCAGTCCCAGTGGAGGGAGAGAGCAGCGGAGTGTCCACAGCTCACGGCCCCTGCTCTCTCCTTTCCTCCGGTGAGACTGAACAAAAAAGAGGGGACACCGTCTTCCACCTGATGGCGAATCTCGAGTAGCACCACATTATTTCTGCCTCATGCACAAATTGATGTTGTTCCTATGACCAGAGAAAAGAGAAATATTCCTTGATATTAAAATAGACACAACGAGCTGCTGATAAAAGTGCAGGCCTGTCGATACATGATTACTTCATTCATTGCAGCTGCAGTGCTGGTTGTAGCGCCAGTGGAAGTAGGGAGAAGTGTGTTTTATGTTTTGTAAAAGTGTTTAATAAACACAATGTTGACAGTGCTGAATAAAAACTTAAACATGAACTCACTCATAAAAACAGCAGCTCTTTGCTGTACTCTTTGACAGTTTCTTTCTGGTCATGGTTATAAAAGTTATGAAATCTCACATAGGCTAGTATCAAACTTTTCTGTGGGGTCATGGAAGCTGTAGGCACAGTGATTTGAGCTATCTGATTGGCCAATGCAGTAGGCACTTGATTTAGCTCTCCTGGTCCGCCGAGTAGGCGGAGTTTGTCCCTTCAGAGAAATTAAATGGTTTAAAATGGGAACACTTTGCCACCCGGCGCGCAGGGCTTCTGAATCAATTGAACCTACCACCAACAGGGCTTCTGAATTGGAAGTGCACCTACCATCAACAGGGCTTCTGAATCAATTGCACCTACTCGCCAACAGGGCTTCTGAATCAATTGCACCTACCACCAACAGGGCTTCTGAATCAAGTGAACCTGACACCAACAGGGCTTCTGAATCAAGTGAACCTGACACCAACAGGGCTTCTGAATCAAGTGAACCTACCACCAACAGGGCTTCTGAATCAAGTGAACCTGACACCAACAGGGCTTCTGAATCAAGTGAACCTACCACCAACAGGGCTTCTGAATCAAGTCCACCTACCACCAACAGGGCTTCTGAATCAAGTCCACCTACCACCAACAGGGCTTCTGAATCAAGTGAACCTACCACCAACAGGGCTTCTAAATCAAGTCCACCTACCTCCAACAGGGCTTCTGAATCAAGTCCACCTACCACCAACAGGGCTTCTGAATCAAGTCCACCTACCTCCAACAGGGCTTCTGAATCAAGTCCACCTACCACCAACAGGGCTTCTGAATCAAGTCCACCTACCACCAACAGGGCTTCTGAATCAAGTCCACCTACCACCAACAGGGCTTCTGAATCAAGTCCACCTACCACCAACAGGGCTTCTGAATCAAGTCCACCTACCACCAACAGACCAAGACGGATAAAAATAGGTGCACAAAGCTTTATAAACTCAGCAAAAAAAGAAACGTCCTCTCACTGTCAACTGTGTTCATTTTCAGCAAACTTAACATGTGTAAATATAAAATCAAAAGTAACAGTCGGTATCTGGTGTGGCCACCAGCTGCATTAAAAACTGCAGTGCATCTCCTCCTCATGGACTGCACCAGATTTGCCAGTTCTTGCTGTGAGATGTTACCCCACAGAACGAGCAGTATGGCTGGTGGCAGTGTCATGCTGGAGTGTCATGTCAGGATGAGCCTGCAGGAAGGGTACCACATGAGGGAGGAGGATATCTTCCCTGTAACACACAGCATTGAGATTGCCTGCAATGACAACAAGCTCAGTCCGATGATGCTGTGACACACCGCCCCAGACCATGATGGACCTTCCACCTCCAAATCGATCCCGCTCCAGAGTACAGGCCTCGGTGTAACGCTCATTCCTTCGACGATAAACGCGAATCCGATCATCACCCCTGGTGAGACAAAACCGCGACTCGTCAGTGAAGAGCACTTTTTGCCAGTCCTGTCTGGTCCAGCGACGGTGGGTTTGTGCCCATAGGCAACGTTGATGCCAGTGATGTCTGGTGAGGACCTGCCTTACAACAGGCCTACAAGACCTCTGTCCAGCCTCTCTCAGCCTATTGCGGACAGTCTGAGCACTGATGGAGAGATTGTGCGTTCCTGGTGTAACTCGGGCAGTTGTTGTTGCCATCCTGTACCTGTCCCTCAGGTGTGATGTTCGGATGTACTGATCCTGTGCAGGTGTTGTTACACGTGGTCTGCCACTGCGAGGACGATCAGATGTCCGTCCTGTCTCCCTGTAGCGCTGTCTTAGGCGTCTCACAGTACAGACATTGCAATTTATTGCCCTGGCCACATGTGAAGGGAGTAGTACACAGCGTACGAGATCTTCAGTTTCTTGACAATTTCTCGCATGGAATAGCCTTCATTTCTCAGAACAAGAATAGACTGACGAGTTTCAGAAGAAAGTTATTTGTCTCTGGCCATTTTGAGCCTGTAATGAACCCACAATTGCTGATGCTCCAGATACTCAGCTAGTCTCAAGGCCAGTTTTATTGCTTCTTTAATCAGCACAACAGTTTTCAGCTGTACTAACATAATTACAAAAGGGTTTTCTAATGATCAATTAGCCTTTTGAAATGATAAACTTGGATTAGCAAACACAACGTGCCATTGGAACACAGGACTGATGGTTGCTGATAATGGGCCTCTGTACGCCTATGTAGATATTCCATAAAAAATCAGCCGTTTCCAGCTACAATAGCCATTTACAACATTAACAATGTCTACACTCTATTTCTGATCAATTTGATGTTATTTTAATAGACAAAAAAAGTGCTTTTCTTTCGAAAACAAGGACATTTCTAAGTGATCCCAAACTTTTGAACAGAAGTGTATATCACTGTTATGCTATGTTTGTTATATAGAGATGTTATTATTGTTAGTAATTATTGTTTGATTGTTGTTGTTATTTTTTTGGGACTTGGGGGAAACTACGTTGGTAAATACTACTGGTAATTAATGGTAATGACTAGCTAATTACCTAGTATATACATAGTTATTACCATGTTATTACCCAGTTATTACTGAGCTGGAATGTAAAGCTCTACCGTTGTACTTTTATGCATATGAGCCCTGCATTGGAGAGTGATCAGAGAGGGTTATCGATCTTCATTAGGCCATGCTTGTTAAATAACTGGAACCCAATGAGAGGTTCAGACCTTTCAAAAGCAAGACAAGTCACATGTCTTGATTGGATGATTGTTTCATTAGTCTCCAGTCTACCTCCACTGGCTGGATAATACAGAGCTATTTCATGAGCTGCTCCAGCCTCAATCAACTCAGAGAGAGAGAGAAAGAGAGAGAGAGAGAGAGATAGAGAGAGAGAGAGAGAGAGAGAGAGAGAGAGAGAGAGAGAGAGAGAGAGAGAGAGAGAGAGAGAGAAAAAAACCCATTAGAGAGCTGGCCACCCCCCGCAGAGAAGCCAGCAAAACAGCCCACCTCAGATCCTGACCGAAGTCTCGACACCACAGCAGAACAGTCCACACCAGACCCTGACCATCAGCAGGACAGATAAATGAAGAACCCCAAGCCCAGGGGACGCCACCCCCTCCTAGCCTCCCTTGTCAGCCACCCTGATAGCCCTCCTGACAACCCCCCACACCCACTGAGGACACACAAGCCACAGATTGTACTCCTAATGGACTCAAACTGGAAATATACAGTCCCTTGCAAAAGTATTCATCCACCTTGGCGTTTTTCCTATTTTGTTGCATTACAACCTGTAATTTAAATTGATTTTTAATTGGATTTCATGTAATGGACATTCAGAAAATAGACCAAATTGGTGAAGTAAAACGTGTTTCAAAAAATTCTAAAAAATAAATAACGGAAAAGTGGTGCGTGCATATACAGTCATGGCCAAAATTGTTGGCACCCCTGAAATTTTTCCAGAAAATGAAGTATTTCTCACAGAAAAGTATTGAAATTACACATGTTTTGCTATGCACATGTTTATTTCCTTTGTGTGTATTGGAATAACACAAAAAAAACAGGAAAAAAGCAAATTTGACATAATTTCACACAAAACTAAAAAAATGGGCCGGACAAAGTTATTGGCACCCTTTCAAAATTGTGGATAAATAAGTTTGTTCCAAGCATGTGATGCTCCTTTAAACTCACCTGGGGCAAGTAACAGGTGTGGGCAATCTAAAAATCACACCTGAAAGCAGATAAAAAGGAGAGAAGTTGACTCAGTCTTTGCATTGTGTTTCTGTGTGTGCCACACTAAGCATGGAGAACAGAAAGAGGAAAAGAGAACTGTCTGAGGACTTGAGAACCAAAATTGTGGAAAAATATCAACAATCTCAAGGTTACAAGTCCATCTCCAGAGATCTAGATGTTCCTTTGTCCACAGTGCGCAACATGATCAAGAAGTTTGCAACCCCATGGCACTGTAGCTAATCTCCCTGGACGTGGACGGAAGAGAAAAATTGATGAAAGGTTGCAACGCAGGATAGTCCGGATGGTGGATAAGCAGCCCCAAACAAGTTCCAAAGAAATTCAAGCTGTCCTGCAGGCTCAGGGTGCATCAGTGTCAGCGCTGAACTATACGTTCGAAATTTGAATGAAATGAAACGCTTATGGCAGGAGACCCAGGAGGACCCCCACTGCTGACACAGAGACATAAAAAAGCAAGACTACAGTTTGCCAAAATGTACATGAGTAAGCCAAATTCCTTCTGGGAGAACGTCTTATGGACAGATGAGACCAAGATAGAGCTTTTGGTAAAGCACATCGTTCTACTGTTTACCGAAAATGTAATGAAGCCTTCAAAGAAAAGAACACAGTACCTACAGTCAAATATGGTGGAGGTTCAAAGATGTTTTGGGGTTGTTTTGCTGCCTCTGGCACTGGGTGCCTTGACTGTGTGCAAGGCATCATGAAATCTGAGGATTACCAAAGGATTTTGGGTCGCAATGTAGGGCCCAGTGTCAGAAAGCTGGGTTTACGTCGAGATCATTGGGTCTTCCAGCAGGACAATGACCCCAAACATACTTCAAAAAGCACCCAGAAATGGATGGCAACAAAGCGCTTGGAGAGTTCTGAAGTGGCCAGCAATGAGTCCAGATCTTAATCCCATTGAACACCTGTGGAGAGATCTTAAAATTGCTGTTGGGGAAAAGGCACCCATCCAATATGAGAGACCTGGAGCAGTTTGCAAAAGAAGAGTGGTCCAAAATTCCGGGTGAGAGGTGTAGAAGCTTATTGATGGTTATAGGAAGCGACTGATTTCAGTTATTTTTTCCAAAGGGTGTGCAACTAAATATTAAGTTAAGGTGCCAATCATTTTGTCCGGCCCATTTTTTGAGTTTTGTGTGAAATTATGTCAAATTTGCTTTTTTCCTGTTTTTTTTGTGTTATTCCAATACACACAAAGGAAATAAACATGTGCATAGCAAAACATGTGTAATTTCAATACTTTTCTGTGAGAAATACTTCATTTTCTGGAAAAATTTCAGGGGTGCCAACAATTTTGGCCATGACTGTATATTCACCCCCTTTGCTAAGAAGCCCCTAAATAAGATCTGGTGCAACCAATTACCTTCAGAAGTCACATAATTAGTTAAATAAAGTCCACCTGTGTGTAATCTAAGTGTCATATGATCTGTCACATGATCTCAGTATATATACAAATGTTCTGAAAGGCCCCAGAGTCTGCAACACCAAAAAGCAAGGGGCACCACCAAACAAGCGGCACCATGAAGACCAAGGAGCTCTCCAAACAGGTCAGGGACAAAGTTGTGCAGAAGTACAGATCAGGGTTGGGTTATCAAAAAATATCGGAAACTTTGAACATCCCACGGAGCACCATTAAATCCATTATTTAAAAAATTGAAAGATTATTGCACCACAACAAACCTGCCAAGAGAGGGCCGCCCACCAAAACTCACCGACCAGGAAAGGAGGGCATTAATCAGAGAGGCAACAAACACACCAAAGATAACCCTGAAGGAGCTGCAAAGCTCCACAGCGGAGATTGGAGTATCTGTCCATAGGACCACTTTAAGCCGTACACTCCACAGAGCTGGGCTTTACAGAAGAGTGGCCAGAAAAAAAGCCATTGCTTAAACAAAGAAATAAGCAAACACGTTTGGTGTTCGCCAAAAGGCATTTGGGAGACTCCCCAAACATATGGAAGAAGGTACTCTGGTCAGATGAGACTAAAACTTTTTGGCCATCAAGGAAAACATTATGTCTGGTGCAAACCAAACACATCTCATCTCCCCGAGAACACCATCCCCACAGTGAAGCATGGTGGTGGCAGCATCATGCTGTGGGGATGTTTTTCATTGGCAGGGACTGGGAAACTGGTCAGAATTGAAGGAAGGATGGATGGCGCTAAATACAGGGAAATTCTTGAGGGAAACCTGTTTCAGTCTTCCAGAGGTTTGAGACTGGAACAAAGGTTCACCTGCCAGAAGGACAATGACCCTAAGCATACTGCTAAAGCAACACTTGAGTGGTTTAAGGGGAAACATTTAAATGTCTTGGAATGGCCTAGTCAAAGCCTAGACCTCAATCCAATTGAACATCTGTGGTATGACTTAAAGATTGCTGTACACCAGCGGAACCCTTCCAACTTGAAGGAGCTGGAGCAGTTTTGCCTTGAAGAATGGGCAAATATCCCAGTGACTAGATGTGCCAAGCTTCTAGAGACCCCAAGAGACTTGCAGCTATAATTGCTGCAAACGGTGGCTCTACAAAGTATTGACTGGGGGGGGTGAATAGTTTTTTTTGTTGTTGTCTTATTTCTTGTTTGTTTAACAATAAACAATGTTTTGCATCTTTAAAGTGGTAGGCATGTTGTGTAAATCAAATGATACAAACCCCCCAAAAAACCATATAAATTCCAGGATGTAATATAGAGGCGAAAGAAACGCACACCTGTTTAGGAGAGGTGCTGGCTAGCAGAGTAGAACACCTGTTTAGGAGAGGTGCTGGCTAGCAGAGTAGAACACCTGTTTAGGAGAGGTGCTGGCTAGCAGAGTAGAACACCTGTTTAGGAGAGGTGCTGGCTAGCAGAGTAGAACACCTGTTTAGGAGAGGTGCTGGCTAGCAGAGTAGAACACCTGTTTAGGAGAGGTGCTGGCTAGCAGAGTAGAACACCTGTTTAGGAGAGGTGCTGGCTAACAGAGTAGAACACCTGTTTAGGAGAGAGGTGCTAGCAGAGTAGAACACCTGTTTAGAGGAGGTGGCTAGCAGAGTACAACACCTGTTTAGGAGAGGTGCTGGCTAGCAGAGTAGAACACCTGTTTAGGAGAGGTGCTGGCTAGCAGAGTAGAACACCTGTTTAGGAGAGGTGCTGGCTAACAGAGTAGAACACCTGTTTAGGAGAGGTGCTGGCTAACGGACTAGAACACCTGTTTAGGAGAGGGTGCTGGCTAGCAGAGTAGAACACCTGTTTAGGAGAGGTGCTGGCTAACAGAGTAGAACACCTGTTTAGGGAGAGGTGCTGGCTAGCGGAGTAGAACACCTGTTTAGGAGAGGTGCTGGCTAGGCGGAGTAGAACACCTGTTTAGGAGAGGTGCTGGCTAGCGGAGTAGAACACCTGTTTAGGAGAGGTGCTGGCTAGCAGAGTAGAACACCTGTTTAGGAGAGGTGCTGGCTAGCAGAGTAGAACACCTGTTTAGGAGAGGTGCTGGCTAGCGGAGTAGAACACCTGTTTAGGAGAGGTGCTGGGTGCGGAGTAGAACACCTTTTTAGGGGAAGTGCTGGCTAGCGGAGTAGAACACCTGTTTAGGAGAGGTGCTGGCTAGCGGAGTAGAACACCTGTTTAGGAGAGGTGCTGGCTAGCAGAGTAGAACACCTGTTTAGGAGAGGTGCTGGCTAACAGAGTAGAACACCTGTTTAGGAGAGGTGCTGGCTAACAGAGTAGAACACCTGTTTAGGAGAGGTGCTGGGTAGCAGAGTAGAACACCTGTTTAGGAGAGGTGCTGGGTAGCAGAGTAGAACATCTGTTTAGGAGAGGTGCTGGCTAACAGAGTAGAACACCTGTTTAGGAGAGGTGCTGGCTAACGGACTAGAACACCTGTTTAGGAGAGGTGCTGGCTAGCAGAGTAGAACACCTGTTTAGGCGAGGTGCTGGCTAACGGACTAGAACACCTGTTTAGGAGAGGTGCTGGCTAAAGAACTAGAACACCTGTTTAGGAGAGGTGCTTGCTAACGGACTAGAACACCTGTTTAGGGGAGGTGCTGGGTAGCAGAGTAGAACACCTGTTTAGGAGAGGTGCTGGCTAGCGGAGTAGAACACCTGTTTAGGCGAGGTGCTGGCTAACGGACTAGAACACCTGTTTAGGCGAGGTGCTGGCTAACGGACTAGAACACCTGTTTAGGAGAGGTGCTGGCTAGCAGTGTAGAACACCTGTTTAGGCGAGGTGCTGGCTAACGGACTAGAACACCTGTTTAGGAGAGGTGCTGGCTAAAGAACTAGAACACCTGTTTAGGAGAGGTGCTTGCTAACGGACTAGAACACCTGTTTAGGGGAGGTGCTGGGTAGCAGAGTAGAACACCTGTTTAGGAGAGGTGCTGGCTAGCGGAGTAGAACACCTGTTTAGGCGAGGTGCTGGCTAACGGACTAGAACACCTGTTTAGGCGAGGTGCTGGCTAACGGACTAGAACACCTGTTTAGGAGAGGTGCTTGCTAACGGACTAGAACACCTGTTTAGGGGAGGTGCTGGGTAGCAGAGTAGAACACCTGTTTAGGAGAGGTGCTGGGTAGCAGAGTAGAACACCTGTTTAGGCGAGGTGCTGGCTAACGGACTAGAACACCTGTTTAGGGGAGGTGCTGGCTAAAGAACTAGAACACCTGTTTAGGCGAGGTGCTGGCTAACGGACTAGAACACCTGTTTAGGCGAGGTGCTGGCTAAAGAACTAGAACACCTGTTTAGGAGAGGTGCTGGCTAACGGACTAGAACACCTGTTTAGGCGAGGTGCTGGCTAACGGACTAGAACACCTGTTTAGGGGAGGTGCTGGCTAAAGAACTAGAACACCTGTTTAGGCGAGGTGCTGGCTAACGGAGTAGAACACCTGTTTAGGAGAGGTGCTGAATAACGGACTAGAACACCTGTTTAGGCGAGGTGCTGGCTAACGGACTAGAACACCTGTTTAGGCGAGGTGCTGGCTAACGGACTAGAACACCTGTTTAGGAGAGGTGCTGGCTAACGGACTAGAACACCTGTTTAGGAGAGGTGCTGGCTAACGGACTAGAACACTAGGAGAGCCGCACACTCTAGAAGCTCAGATGCAATAATTTAATAACCTAATAACTAACTACCTATTACTGTCCCTGAACCAAAAACAACCTACCTATTACTGTCCTTGCACAAACAACTACCTACCATTTACTGTCCCTGAACCAACAACTACCTACCAACAACTACCTACCTATTTCTGTCCCTGAACCAACAACTACCTACCAACAACTACCTACCTATTTCTGTCCCTGAACCAACAACTACCTACCTATTACTGTCCCTGAACCAACAACTACCTACCTATTACTGTCCCTGAACCAACAACTACCTACATATTATTGACCCTGAACCAACAACTACCTACCAACAACAAAATACCTATTACTGTCCCTGAACCAACAACTACCTACCTACAACTACCTACCTATTACGTCTCTGAACCAACAACTACCTACCAACAACTACCTACCTACTACTGTCCTTGAACGAACAACTACCTACCTATTACTGTCCCTGAACCAACAACAACTACCTACCAACAACTAGCTACATATTACTGTCTCTGAACCAACAACTACTTACCAACAACTACTTACTTTTTACTGTCCCTGAACCAACAACTACCTACCAACAAATACCTACCTATTACCCTCCCTGAACCAACAACTACCTACTTATTACTGTCCCTGAACCAAAAACTACCTACCAATAACTACCTACCTATTACTGTCCTTGCACAAACAACTACCTACCTATTACTGTCCTTGAAACAACAACTACCTACCTTTTACTGTCTTTGAACCAACAACTACCTAACTTTTACTTTCCCTGAACCAACAACTACCTACCAACATCTACCTACCTATTTTTGTCCCTGAACCAACAACTACCTATCTATTACTGTCCCTGAACCAACAACTACCTACCTATTACTGTCCCTGAACCAACAACTACCTACCTATTACTGTCCCTGAACCAATAACTACTTACCTATTACGTCTCTGAACCAGCAACTACCTACCAACAACTACCTACCTATTACTGTCCCTGAACCAACAACTAGCTACCTATTACTGTCCCTGAACCAACAACTACCTACCTATTATTGACCGTGAACCAACAACTACCTATATATTACTGTCCCTGAACCAACAACTACCTACCTATTACGTCTCTGAACCAACAACAACCTACATATTACGGTTTCTGAACCAACAACTACCTACCTATTACTGAACCTGAACCAACATCTACCTACCTATTACTGAACCTGAACCAACAACTACCTACCAACAACTACCTACCAATTACTGTCCCTGAACCAATAACTACCTACCTATTACTGTCCCTGAACCAACAACTACCTACCTTTTATTGGCTCTGAACCAACAACTACCTATATATTACTGTCCCTGAACCAACAACTACCTACCAACAACTACCTACCTATTATTGACCCTGAACCAACAACTACCTACCTATTACTGTCCCTGAACCAACAGCTACCTACCAACAACTACCTACCTATTATTGACCCTGAACCAACAACTACCTACCTATTACTGTCCCTGAACCAACAACTACCTACCTATTACTGTCCCTGAACCAACAGCTACCTACCAACAACTACCTACCTATTATTGACCCTGAACCAACAACTACCTACCTATTACTGTCCCTGAACCAACAACTACCTACCTACTACCTTCCCTGAACCAACAACTACCTACCTATTACTGACCCTGAACCAACAACTACCTACCTTTTATTGGCTCTGAACCAACAACTACCTACCTATTACTGTCCCTGAACCAACAACTACCTACCTATTACTGTCCCTGAACCAACAACTACCTACCAACAACTACCTACCTATTACTGTCCCTGAACCAACAACTACCTACCTATTACTGTCCCTGAACCAACAACTACCTACCTATTACTGTCCCTGAACCAACAACTACCTACCTATTACTGACCCTGAACCAACAACTACCTACCTTTTATTGGCTCTGAACCAACAACTACCTACCTATTACTGTCCCTGAACCAACAACTACCTATATATTACTGTCCCTCAACCAACAACTACCTACCTATTACTGTCCCTGAACCAACAACTACCTACCTTTTATTGGCTCTGAACCAACAACTACCTACCTATTACTGTCCCTGAACCAACAACTACCTATATATTACTGTCCCTGAACCAACAACTACCTACCTATTACTGTCCCTGAACCAACAACTACCTACCTATTACTGTCCCTGAACCAACAACTACCTACCTATTACTGTCCCTGAACCAACAACTACCTACATGTTACTATCTCTGTGTCACGACTTCCGCCGAGGCTGCCTCCCCTCCTTGTTCGGGCAGGTTTCGGCGTTCGGCGTCACCGGCTTACTAGCAACTGCCGATCCATTTATCATCACTCCATTTGTCTTGTCTTCAATCACACACACCTGGTCGTTATTCCCTCATTAGTCATTGTATAAGTGTTCCCTCTGCTTCCTTGTCTGTGTGGGTGATTGTGTAATGTGGAGGTTAGTGAAGCTCGGTGGAGCTCGTGTATTTTGTATCGACAGGAGTATTTCCTGTGTGCAATGTATTTTCCAGTGCGCCTGTTTTTGTGCATTTCTGCGTAAACCTGTATTTTGGGGATTAAAGCCTGTTCTTCTGTGATTTACCCTCCTGCGCCTGACTCCTTCAACACCACCTCATCACACTGAACCAACAACTACTTTCCTATTACTGTCCCTGAACCATATTTCTATTGTCTCACATCCACTCCCTCCTCTGTCTCTCTCTCTCCCTCCATCTCTCTACTGTCTCTCACATCCACTCCCTCCTCTGTCTCTCTCTCTCTCCCTCCATCTCTCTATTGTCTCTCACATCCACTCCTTCCTCTGTCTCTCTCTCTCCCTCCTCCTCTGACTGTCTCCCTCTCTCCCTCCTCCTCTGACCGTCTTCCTCTCTCCTTCGTCCTCTGACCGTCTCTGCCCCCTTGTTTTCTCTTATCTATCTCTTCCTTCCCCTGCTACCACTCCCTTCCTTCCTTCCATCTCTCTCTCATGTCTCAACGTAACTCTCTCTAATAAGAATGGTATCACCCAACACCTATTAGGTGGTAGTCATGGAAACAAAACCACTTACCACTTACCTCAGTCAGCCAACCCTACTGACCCAGGACACCACAGACATGTTCAGCCTTATCAGGTAGTCCTTATCCTTATCTAACATCAGTAGGAGCAGAGGCCAGGTGACATGTTCCCGATAACACAGCAATGGGGCCTGGCTAGATAGGATCCTATCTTGAAGAATCTTGACTCTCATCTTGCAAGGTATCAAATGTACTGATGTCCAAACATAACCATCTGAAATACAGGATGCCCAGTCCTTCGTGGGTAATGAATAAGCAGTCAAACCTGTATTTGAGTTCAACCTATTTCATTTATTTCCTGAAACAATATTGGTTGCAGCGTTATGAGTATTCTGTGCCGTAGTGAACATGCCTCTTGTTAAACATGAAGTCTGGTTTGAAATGTGTTGGATGTATCATAACCTCATAATCACACTGCCACAACAATAATGGTAAATACTGTTCACATTTTTAAATAGCCAGCATTAGCATTCTGAAATTATGACAGGCTAGACTAGACGTTTATAGTTGATCAAAATCTCATCTGCTGCTGGCCTCAATGTTATATAGACTAGAGGTGAGATGAATGTCAATATGAGTGTGTTTAAAAACACTCTCTCTCATACACACAAACACACAACACACACACACACACACACACACAGGTAGCACACAAACAAACATACTGAGAGTCGTGCAGGGGCTCGGTTGTGCAGGCAAAAATATGTATATCTCTCAGCTGTGTGTTTCATGAGAAGTAGTCATTGAGGATTCTTCTCCCATCTCCACTAGAGGAACAGCAGGAATATAAATCATACAGGCAATTTGGGTGGTAGAATCGACTAGAGACCTACCAGAGTGGTGGACAGAATACAGGACAGTATTATACTATGTAGAGGACAGGGGTGGATAGAATACAGGACAGTATTATACTATGTAGAGGACAGGGGGTGGACAGAATACAGGACAGTATTATACTATGTAGAGGACAGGGGTGGATAGAATACAGGACAGTATTATACTATGTAGAGGACAGGGGTGGATAGAATACAGGACTATATTATACTATGTAGAGGACAGGGGTGGATAGAATACAGGACAGTATTATACTATGTAGAGGACAGGGGTGGATAGAATACAGGACTATATTATACTATGTAGAGGACAGGGGTGGATAGAATACAGGACAGTATTATACTATGTAGAGGACAGGGGTGGATAGAATACAGGACTATATTATACTATGTAGAGGACAGGGGTGGATAGAATACAGGACTATATTATACTATGTAGAGGACAGGGGTGGATAGGAATACAGGACAGTATTATACTATGTAGCAGGGTTTTAATATTGTGCAGTTACACTTCTCTGCCAGCAGTGGGCGACACCACTAGTGTACAGGTGTGTGAATGAGTACCTGAATGAGTCCCTGTCAGTCCAGAATAGATTGCAGATATGTTGAAACCCTGACCCAAATAGACACACTTAAATACCGGGTAAGTTAATATGGTTTTAACTGCCTCTACCTCTATTTTCCCACAGGAAAACCCTTACATGTGCAACAACGAGTGTGACGCCACCACAGAAGAACTAGCCCACCCTCCGGAGCTCATGTTCGACTTCGAGGGCCGCAACCCCACAACCTTCTGGCAGTCCAGTTCCTGGAAGAAGTACCCCAAACTCCTGGAGGTCAACATCACTCTGTCCTGGAACAAGACCATCGAGTTGACCGACGACATCGTCCTAACCTTCGAGTCTGGCCGCCCTGAGCAGATGCTTCTGGAGAAATCGCTAGACTACGGTAAAACCTGGACCCCTTACCAGTTCTACGCTACCGACTGCCTCGACGCCTTCACCATGGAGCCCAAGACGGTCAACGAGCTGACCCAGCGAACCCTCCTCGACATCATCTGCACTGAGGACTACTCCCGTGGCTACGTGTGGAAGTACGATAAAACAGTCCGCTCGAGATCAAGGACCGGTTTGCGCTGTTCGCGGGCTGCAGCTGTACGAACATGGCGTCGCTGTACGGTCAACTGGACACCACCAGGAACCTCCGGGACTTCTTCACGGTGACAGACCTGAGGATACGGCTGCTGAAACCGGCCACCGGGTCCACCATGGTAGATGAAAACAACCTGTCCAGATACTTCTACGCCATCTCTGACATCAAGGTGCAGGGACGGTGAGAGAGATGGCTTATCTTTATTTGTTCGTTATTTCCCTTTACAGGTGTGTGTATATCTCTCTAGCATGCTAGCGATATCCATAGTCTTCCAGTCATTGTGCTAACGCTAGTTAGCATAGGCTTGCAAAACTACCTCTAACTTCCTTCATACTGGACACAGAGACATACAAATGGTATCCACTAGTTCATCTGACACTGGGGCAGTGGTGTAAAGTACTTAAGTAAAAATACTTTAAAGTACTACTTAAGTAGTTTTTTTTTTTTTGTATCTGTACTTTACTTTACTATTTATATATTTTTGACAACTTTTACTTTTACTTCACTACATTCCTAAAAACAATTATTTACTTTTTACTCCTTACCTTTTCCCTGACACCCAAAAGTACTTCTTACATTTTGAATGCTTAGCAGGACAGAAAATGGTCCAATTGACACACTTATCAAGAGAACATCCCTGGTCATCCCAACTGCCTCTGATCTGGCGGACTCACTAAACACAAATGCTTCGTTTGTAAATGGCGTCTGAGTGTTTGAATGTGCCTCTTTCTATCCGTATTTTTATTTTATTTTAAATGGTGCCTCTGGTTTGTTTAATATAAGGAATTTGAAATGATTAATACTTTTACTTTTGAAACTTCAAGTATATTTTTAGCGATTACATTTACTTTTGATACTTAAGTACATTTAAAACCAAATACTTTTAGACTTTCACTCAAGTAGTATTTTACTGGGTGACTTTCACTTTACTTGAGTCATTTTCTATTAAGTCATCTTTACTTTTACTCAAGTATGACTGTTGGGTTTCCACCACTGCTCCGGGGAAGTAGATAAAGGGCGTCATTGCCAAAATTCCGAAGTAACCATTTAATATTAATCTATTGTATTGACAAGATGGTCGAGTGACCACTCTAACAATATAAATGTCCTCAAAGATGGAAGGCAGGCGGGAGAAGGCGAGATCATGTGGGTCCATTCTAGACAATGAGTGTTCCCGAGTAAGCACAGCGGTCTAAGTCACTGCATCTCAGTGCTTGAGGCGTCACTACAGAAACCCTGGTTCGATTCCATGCTGTATCACAACCGGCCGTGATTGGGAGTCCCATAGGGGCGGCACACAATTGGCCCAGCGTCGTCCGGGTTTGGCCGGTGTAGGCCGTCATTGTAAATAAGAATTTGTTCTTAACTGACTTGCCTAGTTAAATAAAGGTAAAAAAAATATATATATATATGCTTGTGAGCAACACTGATATAAAGCAGTATTTTCGAACTTCATGAAATGCCACGTGCGTCTACTTATATCAGTGCATTTATAACAACCTAACCATTATGAAACGTATATTCAATCAAACAAGCCTCACGTAGCAAATTAGCAATGAATACATTCCTCACTTCATGGTTTTATTTTGGGCAGAGTAAACCCTAACCCTTCGCCTCTTCCTCTCTGTTAAAATCCTATGAGTGTTGATTCCTTTTGTATGAGCTGAATGCTCTATGTTGGCTGGGACAGGGCCTGGATACACGGTTATGACCCCTGTAATTAACAGTGTCGTCCCAAATGACACCCTATTCACCACATAGTGCACTATGGGCCTCCATAGGGCTCTGGTCAAAAGTAGTGCACTATGTGGGAATAGAGTGTCATTTGGGGGCTAAGCTTGAGGGTTTAAATTTGACATCCATCTGCAGGAGACAGCCACGGTAACACACCCCAGCGAGCCTTAACTGTCTGATAAAATATTTTCCGGTCATTGTTTCATCATGAGATTTCCAACGGTTTAGAGAGATGATAAAACATAACACATATATTATTTTATAGCCCCATAGATGCATAATGACCCACCTGTGGATCATAAACACACTCCACAGCTGTTCACTGAATGAGAACGGTGTGTGTGTGTGTGTGTGTGTATGTGTGTGTGTGTGTGTTTTTGTGTGTGTGTTTGTGTGTATAGTTGGTTTATATGAGGATAACTACGCTCAGTAATGACTCGTCTGATTGGGCCTGGGTGAGTTGGAACAGTTTAGCTCCAAATTAGAATTCCGTCAGTCGACTTGGAATGGGACATTACAACAATTAGAATGTTGGTTAATAGGGAGGAGACAAATCTGGTCACTAAGAGTGTTGTCTGCTGAGTAAATAGTTACCACTGGGGACATTAATAATCTCAGAGAACCTATAGGAGATAACATTACTGGAGCATTCCTCCTCTCTACTTCAACATTACTGGAACATTCCTCCTCTCTACTTCAACATTACTGGAGCATTCCTCCTCTCTACTTCAACATTACTGGAGCATTCCTCCTCTCTACTTCAACATTACTGTATCATTCCTCCTCTCTACTTCAACATTACTGGAGCATTCCTCCTCTCTTCTTCAACATTACTGGAGCATTCCTCCTCTCTACTTCAACATTACTGGAGCATTCCTCCTCTCTACTTCAACATTACTGGAGCATTCCTCCTCTCTTCTTCAACATTACTGGAGCATTCCTCCTCTCTACTTCAACATTACTGGAGCATTCCTCCTCTCTACTTCAACATTACTGGAGCATTCCTCCTCTCTACTTCAACATTCCTCCTCTCTACTTCAACATTACTGGAGCATTCCTCCTCTCTACTTCAACATTACTGGAGCATTCCTCCTCTCTACTTCAACATTACTGGAGCATTCCTCCTCTCTACTTCAACATTACTGGAGCATTCCTCCTCTCTACTTCAATATTACTCCTCTCTACTTCAACATTACTTCTCTCTACTTCAACATTACTGGAGAAGGCAGAACAAATAGAAGGTATTATAGGGTGTTGTACTGTTGCCTGTGGGTGTTTAGCTCAACACAGTGGGGACAGACACATCACTGAGGAGACAGACACATATTTTTATTTTGCCCTTATTTTACCAGCTAAGTTGACTGAGAACACATTCTAATTTACAGCAACTACCTGGGGAATAGTTACAGGGGAGAGGAGGATGAATGAGCCAATTAGAAACTGGGGATGATTAGGTGGCGATGATGGTGTCACGCTCGTCTAAGGAGGGAGAGGACCAAGGCGCAGCGTTGAAAGCAAACATATTTATTATATGAATGATCACACGATCAAAACAACGAAACGTGACGTCCTTGGTTACATAAACAAACCAACACGGAACAAGAAACCACAAATAATGAATGCCAAAAGGCTACCTAAGTATGACTCCCAATCAGAGACAACGAGCTACAGCCGTCTCTGATTGGGAGCCACCCTGGCCAACATAGAATTACAACAACTAGAACATAAACAAAATGAAAAGTCACACCCTGGCTCCACATACTAGAGTCCCCAGAGCCAGGGCGTGACAGTACCCCCCCCTAAAGGTGCGGACTCCGACCGCGCCAACCAAATCCAACAGGGGAGGGACCGGGTGGGCACTCCGCCTCGGCGGCGGATCCGGCTCCGGACATGACCCAGGCACGGGTTGTGCTGGACTGACGACACGCACCCCTGGCTTGGTGCGTGGAGGAGGAACGGGCCTTACCAGGCTGACGACGCACACCGTAGGCTTGGTGCGTGGAGGAGGAACGGGCCTTACCAGGCTGACGACGCACACCGTAGGCTTGGTGCGTGGAGCAGGGACAGGCCGGACTGGGCTGACGAGCACACCACTGACTTGGTGCGGGGAGCAGGAATGGGCCGGACCGGGCTGACGACGCGCACCACTGACTTGGTGCGGGGAGCAGGAATGTGCCGGACCGGGCTGACGAAGCGCGCACCACTGACTTGGTGCGGGGAGCAGGAATGGGCCGGACCGGGCTGACGACGCGCACCACTGACTCGGTGCGGGGAGCAGGAATGGGCCGGACCGGGCTGGACGACGCGCACTCCCTGACTTGGTGCGGGGAGCAGGAATGGGCCGGACCGGAGCTGACGACGCACCACTGACTTGGTGCGGGGAGCAGGAACGGGCCGCGCCGGGCTGGACGGGAAACGCACCACTGACTTGGTGGGAGTAGCAGGAACAGGCCGGACCGTACTGGGAACACACACCACTGGCCCTACGTGGGGATCAGGAACAGGCCGGACCGGACTGGCAACACACGCCAGTACCTCTCGCCGTGCCTCTACAACCTCCTTCCCCTGGTGACCAGTGACTCCCGTAACCTGGCGGCCTCCTCAGCCACTCCGCTGTGCCGCTCTGCCGCGGTCTCCTGCTGGCCCGACGTCGTGAGCCCCCCCCTAAACATTTTCTGGGGGTCTCTCCTCCCCGTGGGCCAGGCCTCCATCGTTCTCGCCAGACTCTCACCCCACTGCTCCAAAGTCCAACCTCTCTCCTCTTCGCTTGGCTTGGCCCAGTCGAGACTCCTACTCCACTGCTCCCAAGTCCATCCTCTCTCTTCCTCACGCTGCTTGGTCCTGTTATGGTGGTTTCTTCTGTCACGCTCGTCTAAGGAGGGAGAGGACCAAGGCGCAGCGTTGAAAGCAAACATATTTATTATATGAATGATCACACGATCAAAACAACGAAACGTGACGTCCTTGGTTACATAAACAAACCAACACGGAACAAGAAACCACAAATAATGAATGCCAAAAAGGCTACCTAAGTATGACTCCCAATCAGAGACAACGAGCTACAGCCGTCTTCTGATTGGGAGCCACCTGGCCAACATAGAATTACAACAACTAGAACATAAACAAAATGAAAAGTCACACCCTGGCTCCACATACTAGAGTCCCCAGAGCCAGGGCGTGACAGATGGTATGAAGGCCTGATTGGGAATTTAGCCAGGACACCGGGGTTAACTCCCCTACATTTACGATAAATGCCATGGGATCTTTATTAACCACAGAGAGTCAGGACACCCGTTTGAAGTCCCATCCGAAAGACGGCACTCTACACAGGGTGATGTCCCCAATATCTGCCCTGGGGCATTGGGATATTCGTTTAGACCAGAGGAAAGAGTGCCTCCTACTGGCCCTCCAACACCACTTCCAGCAGCATCTGGTCTCCCACCCAGGGACCGACCTGGACTGACCCTGTATAGCTTCAGTGGCAAGCTAGCAGTGGGATTCAGGGTGGTATGCTGCTGGATGAGGGGACAGACACATCACTGAGGGGACAGACACATCACTGAGGGGACAGACACGTCACCGAGAGGACAGACACGTCACTGTGGGGACAGACACGTCACTGAGGAGACAGACACATCACTGAGGGGACAGACACATCACTGAGGGGACAGACACGTCACTGAGGAGACAGACACATCACTGAGGCAGAGAGGAGCTAGCAGAAAATATTAGTATAGCAGAGGAACAAGACTGGAAGGTATTTTAGGGCTAGGCTGTTGGGTTGATGTAACTCCACAGGGCTGGGCTGTTGGGTTGATGTAACTCCACAGGGCTAGGCTGTTGGGTTGATGTAACTCCACAGGGCTGGGCTGTTGGGTTGATGTAACTCCACAGGGCTAGGCTGTTGGGTTGATGTAACTCCACAGGGCTAGGCTGTTGGGTTGATGTAACTCCACAGGGCTGGGCTGTTGGGGTGATGTAACTCCACAGGGCTAGGCTGTTGGGTTGATGTAACTCCACAGGGCTAGGCTGTTGGGTTGATGTAACTCCACAGGGCTGGGCTGTTGGGGTGATGTAACTCCACAGGGTTGGGCTGTTGGGTGATGTAACTCCACAGGGCTGGGCTGTTGGGGTGATGTAACTCCACAGGGCTAGGCTGTTGGGTTGATGTAACTCTACAGGGCTAGGCTGTTGGGGTGATGTAACACCACAGGGCTGGGCTGTTGGGGTGATGTAACTCCACAGGGCTAGGCTGTTGGGGTGATGTAACTCCACAGGGCTAGGCTGTTGGGGTGATGTAACTCCACAGGGCTAGGCTGTTGGGGTGATGTAACTCCACAGGGCTAGGCTGTTGGGGTGATGTAACTCCACAGGGCTAGGCTGTTGGGTTGATGTAACTCCACAGGGCTGGGCTGTTGGGTTGATGTAACTCCACAGGGCTGGGCTTTTGGGTTGATGTAACTACACAGGGCTAGGCTGTTGGGTTGATGTAACTCCACAGGGCTAGGCTGTTGGGGTGATGTAACTCCACAGGCAGAGGAGAGGGATGTTTTTACACAATAAGTTCCTTCCTGAAGAGTTTGTTGTCGAGAAGAGAACAGTACACCATAAGGTGATGATATACAATCTCGATTTTATTTTTATTTTATGATATACAATCCCCAGTTGTATTACTGTCATCTGTGTCATCTGTGAGCTTTAGTTCATGTCCTTAGAACATCTGATTAGCCCATGTGATCCTAACATGCAAGCATCCCCTTCCCAGACACTAATATTCATATTCAGAAAGTCATACACTCTCCAGTCATATTTACACAAGTTTTGTAAACAAACACTGCTGGGCTGTACATGGCAGACTCTACTACCCTGCCTCCCAGCCCAATATCCAGCACATACCTCATTCTAACTCTCGTTAGGTAGCTCAGCTAAGGTGCGATGGGAGAAAAAATATGTTATTTTCCATCGTAGCCCTTGTGTATGAAATTCAATTTTCGGCAAAAGTTTACTGTGAAAAAGAGAAGATAAAATAATAATATATATAGAGAGAGAGGGGGATGGAGGAAGAGAGAGAGAGAGAGAGAGAGAGAGAGAGAGAGAGAGAGAGAGAGAGAGAGAGAGAGAGCAATACTCAATCATGAGGCATCAAAGCCAAAAGAACTGAATAATATTAAGAAATGCTATAGATGGAAGGAAAGTAGTGTTGAAACCTACCAAAAAACAATTAGGAAACAACAAATTCAATCCATTCTAGACAACTTCCTGGACAAAACGTTCCACTGTAATAGTGAAGGTGTAAACTTGGCAGTAGAAAACCTAAACAGTATATTTGACCTCTCAGCTTCCCTAACAAATCTAAAAATCTCTAACAGAAAACCAAAGAAAAGTAATAACAGTGATAAATGGTTTGATGAAGAATGCAAAAACCTAAGAAAGAAATTGAGAAACCTATCCAACCAAAAACATAGAGACCCAGAAAACCTGAGCCTACGCCTTCACTATGGTAAATCACTAAAACAATACAGAAATACACTACGGAAAAAGAAGGAACAGCATGTCAGAAATCAGCTCAATGTAATTGAAGAATCCATAGACTCTAACCACTTCTGGGAAAATTGGAAAACACTAAACAAACAACAACACGAAGAGCTATCTATCCAAAACGGAGATGTATGGGTAAACCACTTCTCCAATCTTTTTGGCCCTATAACAGAGAACAAACAGCAAAAAAATATACATGATCAAATGCAAATCTTAGAATCAACTATTAAAGACTACCAGAACCCACTGGATTCTCCAATTACATTGAATGAACTACAGGATAAAATACAAACCCTCCAACCCAAAAAGTCCTGTGGTGTTGATGGTATCCTCAATGAAATGATAAAATATACAGACCACAAATTATAGCTATACTTAAACTCTTTAACATCATCCTTAGCTCTGGCATCTTCCCCAACATCTGGAACCAAGGACTGATCACCCCAATCCACAAAAGTGGAGACAAATTTGACCCCAATAACTACCGTGGGATATGCGTCAACAGCAACCTTGGGAAAATCCTCTGCATTATCATTAACAGCAGACTAGTTCATTTCCTCAGTGAAAACAATGTACTGAGCAAATGTCAAATTGGCTTTTTACCAAATTACCGTACGACAGACCACGTATTCACCCTGCACACCCTAATTGACAAACAAACAAACCAAAACAAAGGCAAAGTCTTCTCATGCTTTGTTGATTTCAAAAAAGCTTTTGACTCAATTTGGCATGAGGGTCTGCTATACAAATTGATGGAAAGTGGGGTTGGGGGGAAAAACATACGACATTATAAAATCCATGTACACAAACAACAAGTGTGCGGTTAAAATTGGCAAAAAAACACACACATTTCTTTCCACAGGGCCGTGGGGTGAGACATGGATGCAGTTTAAGCCCCACCCTTTTCAACATATATATCAACGAATTGGCAAGGGCACTAGAACAGTCTGCAGCACCCGGCCTCACCCTACTAGAATCTGAAGTCAAATGTCTTCTGTTTGCTGACGATCTGGTGCTTCTGTCACCAACCAAGGAGGGCCTACAGCAGCACCTAGATCTTCTGCACAGATTCTGTCAGACCTGGGCCCTGACAGTAAATCTCAGTAAGACAAAAATAATGGTGTTCCAAAAAAGGTCCAGTTGCCAGGACCACAAATACAAATTCCATCTAGACACCGTTGCCCTAGAGCACACAAAAACTATACATACCTCGGCCTAAACATCAGCGCCACAGGTAACTTCCACAAAGCTGTGAACGATCTGAGAGACAAGGCAAGAAGGGCCTTCTATGCCATCAAAAGGAACATAAAATTTGACATACCAATTAGGATCTGGCTAAAAATACTTGAATCATTTATAGAACCCATTGCCCTTTATGGTTCTGAGGTCTGGGGTCCGCTCACCAACCAAGAATTCACAAAATGGGACAAACACCAAATTGAGACTCTGCATGCAGAATTCTGCAAAAACATCCTCCGTGTACAACGTAAACACCAAATAATGCATGCAGAGCAGAATTAGGCCAATACCCGCTAATTATCAAAATCCAGAAAAGAGCCGTTAAATTCTATAACCACTTAAAAGGAAGCGATTCCCAAACCTTCCATAACAAAGCCATCACCTACAGAGAGATGAACTTGGAGAAGAGTCCCCTAAGTAAGCTTGTCCTGGGGCTCTGTTCACAAACACAAACAGACCCCACACAGCCCCAGGACAACAACAACAACAACAACACAACTAGACCCAACCAAATCATGAGAAAACAAAAAGAGAATTACTTGACACATTGGAAAGAACAAACAAAAAAACAGAGCAAACTAGAATGCTATTTGGCCCTAAACAGAGAGTACACAGTGGCAGAATACTTGACCACTGTGACTGACCCAAACTTAAGGAAAGCTTTGACTATGTACAGACTCAGTGAGCATAGCCTTGCTATTGAGAAAGGCCGCCGTAGGCAGACCTGGCTCTCAAGAGAAGACAGGCTATGTGCACACTGCCCACAAAATGAGGTGGAAACTGAGCTGCACTTCCTAACCTCCTGCCAAATGTATGACCATATTAGAGACACATATTTCCCTCAGATTACAGCGATCCACAAAGAATTCGAAAACAAACCCAATTTTGATAAACTCCCTTATCTACTGGGTGAAAAACCACAGTGTGCCATCACAGCTGCAAGATTTGTGACCTGTTGCCACAAGAAAAGGGCAACCAGTGAAGAACAAACACCATTGTAAATACAACCCATATTTATGTTTATTTATTTTCCCATTTGTACTTTAACTATTTGCACATTGTTACAACACTGTATATATACATAATATGACATTTGAAATGTCTTTATTCTTTTGAAACTTCTGAGTGTAATGTTTACTGTTAATATTTATTGTTTATTTCACTTTTGTTTACTATCTACTTCACTTGCTTTTGCAATGTTAACACACGTTTCCCATGCCAATAAAGCCCTTAAATTGAAATTGAAATTGAAATTGAATTGAGAGAGAGAGAGAGAGAGAGAGAGAGAGAGAGGGAGAGAGAGAGAGACAGAGACAGAGACAGAGACAGAGACAGAGAGAGAGAGAGACAGAGACAGAGACAGAGACAGAGAGAGAGAGAGAGAGAGAGAGAGAGAGAGAGAGAGAGAGAGAGAGAGAGAGAGAGAGAGAGACAGAGACAGAGACAGAGACAGAGAGACAGAGACAGAGAGAGACAGAGACAGAGACAGAGACAGAGACAGAGACAGAGAGAGAGAGAGAGAGAGAGAGAGAGAGAGAGAGAGAGAGAGAGAGACAGAGAGAGAGAGAGAGACAGAGAGAGAGAGAGAGAGAGAGAGAGAGAGAGAGACAGAGAGAGAGAGAGAGAGAGAGAGAGAGAGAGAGAGAGAGAGAGAGAGAGAGAGAGAGAGAGAGAGAGACAGACAGAGAGAGAGAGAGAGAGAGAGAGAGAGAGAGAGAGAGAGAGAGAGAGAGAGAGAGAGAGAGAGAGAGAGAGAGAGAGAGAGAGACGTTATTTTTAAATGTTTTATTCCACTAATTTGGTCTATTTTGTGTATGTCCATTACATGAATTCCAAATTAAAATCCATTTAAATTACAGGTTGTAATGCAAAAAAAAGAACAAGCAGATAAAAAAGATACATGATCAAATGCAAATCTTAGAATCAACTATTAAAGATACGAGAACCCACTGGATTCTCCAATTACATTGAATGAACTACAGGACAAAATAAAAATCCTCCAACCCAAAAAGGCCTGTGGTGTTGATGGTAGCCTCAATTAAATGATAAAATATACAGACCACAAATTCCAATTAGCTATACTTAAAATCTTTAACAACATCCTTAGCTCTGGCATCTTCCCCAATATTTGGAACCAAGGATTGATCACCCCAATCCACAAAAGTGGAGACAAATTTGACCCCAATAACTATTGCCTTGGGAAAATCCTCTGCATAATCATTAACAGCAGACTAATTCATTTCCTCAGTGAAAACAATATACTGAGCAAATGTCAAATTGTCTTTTACCAAATTACTGTACGACAGACCACGTATTCACCCGGCACACCCTAATTGACAAACAAACAAAACAAAACAAAGGCAAAGTTTTCTCATGCTTTGTTGATTTCAAAACACAGTTGTAGCTTCAACCCCACCCTCTTCAACATATACAGTTGAAGTCGGAAGTTTACATAGACTTAGGTTGGAGTCATTGAAACTCGTTTTCAACCACTAAACAAATGTCTTGTTAACAAACTATAGTTTTGGCAAGTCGGTTAGGACATTTACTTTGTGCATGACACAAGTAATTTTTCCAACAACTGTTTACAGACAGATGATATCACTTATAATTCAATGTATCACAATTCCAGTGGGAAAGAAGTTTACATAAACTAAGTTGACTGTGCCTTTAAACAGCTTGGAAAATTCCAGAAAATACTGTCATTGCTTTAGAAGCTTCTGATAGACTAATTGACATAATTTGAGTCAATTGGAGGTGTACCTGTGGATGTATTTCAAGGCCTACCTTCAAACTCAGTGCCTCTTTGCCTGACATCATGGGAAAATCAAAAGAAATCAGCCAAGACCTCAGAAAAAAAGTCTGGTTCATCCTTGGAAGCAATTTCCAAACACCTGAAGGTACCACATTCATCTGTACAAACAATAGTACGCAAGTATAAACACAATGGGACCACGCAGCCGTCATACCGCTCAGGAAGGAGACGCGTTCTGTCTCCTAGACATGAACGTACTTTGGTGCGAAAAGTGCAAATCAATCCCAGAACAACATCAAAGGACCTTGTGAAGATGCTAGAGAAACAGGTACAAAAGTATCTATATCCATAGTAAAACGAGTCCTATATCGACATAACCTGAAAGGCCGCTCAGCAAGGAAGAAGCCACTGCTCCAAAACCGCCATTAAAAAAACAAGACTACGGTTTGTAACTGCACATGGGGACAAAGATCGTACTTTTTGGAGAAATGTCCTCTGGTCTGATGAAACAAAAATAGAACTGTTTGGCCTTAATGACCATTGTTATGTTTGGAGGAAAAAGGGGGTTGCTTGCAAGTCGAAGAACACCATCCCAAACATGAAGCATGGGGGGTGGCAGCATCATGCTGTGGGGGGTGCTTTGCTGCAGGAGGGACTGGTGCACTTCACAAAATAGATGGCATCATGAGGAAGGAAAATGATGTGGATATATTGAAGCAACATCTCAAGACATCGGTCGCAAATGGGTCTTCCAAATGTACAATGTCCCCAAGCAAACTTCCAAAGTTGTGGCAAAATGGCTTAAGGACAACAAAGTCAAGGTATTGGAGTGGACATCACAAAGCCCTGACCTCAATGCTATAAAACATTTGTGGGCAGAACTGAAAAAAGCGTGTAGCGAGCAAGGAGGCCCTACAATCCTGACTCAGTTACACCAGCTCTGTCAGGAGGAATGGGCCAAAATTCACCCAACTTATTGTGGGAAGCTTGTGGAAGGCGACCCAAAATATTTGACCCAAGTTAAACAATTTAAAGGCAATGCTACCAAATACTAATTGAGTGTATGTAAACTTCTGACCCACTGGGAATGTGATGAAAGAAATAAAAGCTGAAAGAAATCATTCGCTCTACTATTATTCTGACATTTCACATTCTCAAAATACAGTGGTGATCCCAACTGACCTAACACAGGGAATTTTTACTATGATTACATTTCAGGAATTGTGAAAAACTGAGTTTAAATGTACTTGGCTAAGGTGTATGTAAACCTCCGACTTCAACTGTATATCAAGGAATTGGTGAGGGCACTAGAACAGTCTGCAGCACCCGGCCTCACCCTACTAGAATCTGAAGTCAAATGTTTACTGTTTGCTGAAGATCTGGTGCTTCTGTCACCAACCAAGGAGGGCCTACTGCAGCACCTAGATCTTCTGCACAGATCTGTCAGATCTGGGCCCTGACAGTAATTCTCAGTAATACAAAAATAATGGGGGTTCCAAAAAAGGTCCAGTTGCCAGGACCACAAATACAAATTAGATCTAGACACCGTTACCTAGAGCACACAAAAAACTATACCTACTTCGGCCTAAACATCAGCACCACAGGTAACTTCCACAAAGCTGTGAACGATCTGAGAGACAAGGCAAGAAGGGCCTTCTATGCCATCAAAAGGAACATAAAATTTGACATACCAATTAGGATCTGGCTAAAAATACTTTAATCAATTATAGAACCCATTGCCCTTTATGGTTGTGAGGTCTGGGGTCCGCTCACCAACCAAGAATTCACAAAATGGGACAAACACCAAATTGAGACTCTGCATCCAGAATTCTGCAAAAATATCGTCTGTGTACAACGAAAAACACCAAATAATGCAGGCAGAGCAGAATTAGGCCGATACCCGCTAATCCAGAAAAGAGCTGTTAAATTCTATAATCACTTAAAAGGAAGCGATTCCCAAACCTTCCATAACAAAGCCATCACCTACAGAGAGATGAACCTGGAGAATAGTCCCCTAAGCCAGCTGGTCCTGGGGCTCTGTTCACAAACACAAACAGACCCCACAGAGCCCCAGGACAACAGCACAATTAGACCCAACCAAATCATGAAAAAACAAAAAGATAATTACTTGACACATTGGAAAGAATTTACAAAAAAACTGAGCAAACTAGAATGCTATTTGGCCCTAAACAGAGAGTACACAGTGGCAGAATACCTGACCATTGTGACTGACCCAAACTTAAGGAAAGCTTTGACTATGTACAGACTCAGTGAGCATAGCCTTGCTATTGAGAAAGGCCGCCGTAGGCAGACCTTGCTCTCAAGAGAAGACAGGCTATGTGCACACTGCCCACAAAAGGAGGTGGAAACAGAGCTGCACTTCCTAACCTCCTGCCAAATGTATGACCATATTAGAGATACATATTTGCCTCAGATTACAGAGATCCACAAAGAATTCGAAATCAAACCCAATTTTGAAAAACTCCCTTGTCTACTGGGTGAAATACCACAGTGAGCCATCACAGCAGCAACATTTGTGACCTGTTGCCACAAGAAAAGGGCAACCAGTGAAGAACAAACACCATTGTAAATACAACCCATATTTATGTTTATTTATTTTCCCTTTTGTACTTTAACTATTTGCACATTGTTACAACACTGTATATATACATAATATGACATTTGAAATGTCTTTATTCTTTTGGAACTTCTGAGTGTAATGTTTACTGTTAATTTTTATTGTTTATTTAATAATAATATAATCTTCCATTTAGCAGACGCTTTTATCCAAAGCGACTTACAGTCATGTGTGCATACATTTTTACGTGTGGGTGGTCCCGGGGATTGAACCCACTACCCTGGCATTACAAGCGCCTGCTCTACCAATTGAGCTATAGAGGACCACTTTTTTCACTTTTGTTTACTATCTACTTCACTTGCTTATGCAATATTAACATACGTTTCCCATGCCATTAAAGCCCTTAAATTGAATTGAATTGAATTGAAATTGAGAGAGGGTGGAGGAGTGTGGATAGAGAGAAAGAGTGAGAGAGTGAAGGATGAGAGAGAGAGAGGGGGATTGAAGGAAGGAAGAGAATGAAGGAGGAGAGTGGAGGGAGAGAGAGGAAGTGAAGGAAGAGAGAGGAGAGGGAGAATGATAAGACTTGTTCTACCAGGTCTCTGCTTCTTACTGACAACACTATCTACCACAGGAAGAAAGTTTCTACCCTTAGATTATCTTGTTTGCTGTGTAAGTGGATATTCAAAGGATATGGTCGCAATAACTGTGAAGTATTTGGATGCAGGTGTACTGCTACTGAAACGCTGATAGCTTTCAATTCAATAGTCATAACTTACTGTAATAACTTACTGTAAGAAAATACCAAATGTTTGCTGTGACAGTATGTATTGTAAGGATATACAGTCACGAGAACATGTAAAGTTTTTTTGAATGTTCTACTTAATTTAGATGTCGAAGGTTCTCGACTCAAAAACATACTGTAAGACCAGACCGAGGCTGTGTCCCAAATATACTACTTTTGACCAGAACCCATATGGTTTGCTGTTTCAGTAGGTACTCTCAGGATAAGGATAGGGACACAGGAGTGAAGTTTTGGAGGAGCTTGAGCTGTTAATTAAAGTATTTTCAGAGGTGAACCCTGTTCGCTTTCCACTCGTCTTGTTTCCCAGTCTTCCTGGCATGACAGGGTCCATATGGTTATTGCCTCAAAACAATTATAGACTTTGAATAATTCATGAAAGCATTTTGCAGCCAGTCAAAGTGGATGTGTGAAAAGCAACATGTTTTGTTGGTTTCAGAAGACACAAAAGTCAGCATTTGTTCAGTGTAATAATACAAGTTGTGTTTTTGAATATGGCCAATGCTCATCATGGGGCGATGGGCCTAAGTAAGTTAGGAAGTATTTGCACCAACAGTGTAGTCCCATCCCACACACGTAAGGTGTGACCTCTATGACCTGTTGCATTACAAAGTAGGGATGTAACGATTCACCGATTGCAGCGGTCACTGGTTCCAATGTTTAGGATGAGACTGCATTTGACAGCAGACCCCAAACCGATCCAAATGTAGCGTGCATCAGTCAGAAAATGGATTCAAACTTTACGAATCACTATTATTATTATTATTATTATTATTATTATTTTTAATGATCATCTTTTGTGACAACTGCGTCCTCTCCTTTAATGTTGAACTAAGCATGTAATTGTGTTGACAGTCATTGATCTACAAGTCATTTTACCTAACAACCCCAGGCAATATCAGTAGCCTAGTCAAACGCTGTGCGCAGCTTCGTACGCTGACCAACGACCTCTCTTCCTGTTCTGACCAACGACCTCTCTTCCTGTTCTGACCAACGACCTCTCTTCCTGTTCTGGCACATCTGCACATCACCTTCAGCATTCCATTTTTTGTAAAATGTCAATATTGCGCAATATTAGGATTTATTAGTTGAGTGACAAACAAGGTAATTTGTTAGGTTATTTATTATCAAAATGGATTTAAAAAAAAATTTAATCTCACCCATCTACACACAATAATGACAAAGTGAAAACATGTTTTTAGACATTTTTGCAAGTGTATTGAAAATTAAATACAGAAATACAGAAATGTACAGTTTAAGTATTCGCACCCCTGAGTCAATACTTTGTGGAAGCACCTTTGGCAGCGATTACAGTTGTGAGTCTTTCTGGGTAAGTCTCTAAGAGCTTTCCATACCTGGATTGTGCAACATTTTCCCATTTTCAAAATTCTTCAAGCTCTGTCAAATTGGTTGATGATCATTGCTAGACAACCATTTTCACGTCGTACCATGGATTGTCAAGCAGATTTAAGTCAAAACTGTAACTCGGCCACTCAAGAACATTCACTGTCTTCTTGGTAAGCAACTCCAGTGTATATTTGGCCTCGTGTTTTAGGTTACTGTCCTGCTGAAAGGTGAATTTGTCTCCCAGTGTCTGTTGGAAAGCAGACTGAACCAGGTTTTCCTCTAGGATGTTTCCTGTGCTTAGCTCTATTCCATTTATTTTTATCCTAAAAACAGCCACCACCATGCTTGAAAATATGAAGAGTGCTACTCAGCAATGTGTTGTGTTGGATTGGCCCCAAACATAACACTTTGTATTCAGGACATGAAGTTAATCTCTTTGCCACAAACAGAATGCATGTTTTGGAATATTTGTATTCTGTACAGGCTTCCTTCTTTTCACTCTGTCATGTAGGTTAGCATTGTGGAGTAACTACAATGTCGTTGATCCATCCTCAGTTTTCTCTTATCACAGCCATTAAACTCTGTAACTGTTTTAAAGTCACCATTGGTCTCATGGTGAAATCCCTGAGCGGTTCTCTTCCTATCTGGGAACTCAGTTAGGAAGGACTCCTGTATCTTTGTAGTGACTGGGTGTATTGATACACCATCCAAAGTGTAATTAATAACTTCAACATGCTCAAAGGGATATTCAATGTCTGCTTTGTATTTTTACCCATCTACCAATAGGTGCTCTTCTTTGCGAAGCGTTGGAAAACCTCCCTGGTCATTGTGGTTGAATCTGTGTTTGAAATGCACTGCTCGACTGAGGGACCTTACAGATAATTGTATGTGTGGGGTACATAGATGAGGTAGTCATTCAAAAATCATGTTAAACACTATTATTGCACACAGAGTGAGTCCATGCAACTTATTATGTGACTTGTTAAGCAATATATTTCTCCAGAACTTATTTAATCTTGCTTAACAAAGTGGTTGAATACTTATTGACCCAAGACATTTTAGCTTTTCATTTTTAATTAATTAGTAAAAAAAAAAATTAAAAGCCTAATTCCACTTTGACATTATGGGGTATTGTGTGTAGGCCTGTGGCACAGCATCTCAATTTAAACCATTTTAAATTCAGACCGTAACACAACTAAATGTGGAAAAAGTAAAGTGGTGTAAATACTTTCTGAATGCACTGTAACACAGCAGAAAGGTATTTTTTTAGATATACAGGGTAAAGTTGATAATTGAATAACGAGAACAGCAATCACTTTTGCCTGTGAATGAGAGACAGATAATCCATAATGTACTTATATGGGTTATCTCTCTCTCTCTCTCTCTCTCTCTCTCTCTCTCTCTCTCTCTCTCTCTCTCTCTCTCTCTCTCTCTCTCTCTCTCTCTCTCTCTCTCTCTCTCTCTCTCTCTCTCTCTCTCTCTCTCTCTCTCTCCATCTCTCTCTCTCTCTTCTCTCTCTCTCTCTCTCTCCATCTCTCTCTCTCTCTCTCTCTCTCTCTCTCTCTCTCTCTCTCTCTCTCTCTCTCTCTCTCTCTCATACAGTAACAACATACATCAAGTACATCCTCAGGGAGCTGTTTCATTCCGAATTTTTTTCCATAATCAATTTAGACGAATGGATGAATTATTAAAACTCTGGTCCTTACCCATTTCTTCTGGGTTTCTGCCGTTTTCAATCTGTAACCTTTGAAAAGTAGACTACTGCGAAAGCAAAGTCAACAGTAAATGTTACAGTAATATTCTCATCAGTCTGATTGTGTGTTCCTACTGCAGTATATGACCAGAGAAGTGAACCATAAAACCCCTTGGTAATGTTTGGTGGTGTAAAAACGAATTTCTCTTGAGAAATTCTAATTTCTCAATCTCTTTGGGTTACAGACAAATCCTGCATCTCCTTCTCTCCTCCGGAAGAGTCACTACTCCAGCTTCCCTTTAGATGTTAACCACAGCTTCCCTTTAGATGTTAACCACAGCTTCCCTTTAGATGTTAACCACAGCTTCCCTTTAGATGTTAACCACAGCTTCCCTTTAGATGTTAACCACAGCTTCCCTTTAGATGTTAACCACAGCTTCCCTTTAGATGTTAACCACAGCTTCCCTTTAGATGTTAACCACAGCTTCCCTTTAGATGTTAACCACAGCTTCCCTTTAGATGTTAACCACAGCTTCTCAGTGACAAATTAAGCCTCACACTCTAGGGGACCTGCTTCTAGATTGGCACCTTGTGGATATCCGTGTCCCTCTTTCACCCCTCAGGGAATGTTTTCTCTGAACTTTGAGATCTACTAAAACCTTGACTTCAACTTTTTCTTAGAAATTGTCCAGATATATGTAATGAAAGTTATAATTGAGTAATGGAACAACATAATGGGTTGGGACATCATGTCTTCTTGATGATTGAGATATACTTCATGAACTGGGTTCACAAAAATGACAAAGCAATTATCCTCTGTTTGGATGTGCTAATGGCACTTCCTTGGAACAAGATACTTAGAAGAATACCTAGAACCAAGATACTTAGAATACCTAGAACCAAGATACTTAGAATACATAGAACCAATATACTTAGAATACCTAGAACCAATATACTTAGATTACCTAGAACCACGATACTTAGAATACCTAGAACCAAGATACTTAGAATATCTAGAACCAAGATTCTTAGAATACCTAGAACCAAGATACTTAGAATATCTAGAACCAATATACTTAGAATACCTAGAACCAAGATACTTAGAATACCTACAACCACGATACTTAGAATACCTAGAACCAAGATACTTAGAATATCTAGAACCATGATACTTAGAATATCTAGAACCAAGATTCTTAGAATACATAAAACCAAGATACTTAGGACACCTAGAACGTGGGTGCTAACTCATTCAATGCATCATACCACTGCCCACCTCCCCAAGGAGTGTACACTATCTATTAACTAGACATATTCAGCTAACAGTCTAACAACGGCAGCCACATACAGGCAGTCTAATGTAATGATGTAAACAGGGATGGGCAACAATTACTAAATACAATGACAAAATACAGATACAAAATACCATAAAGATCAATGTATTAAAATAAGCTACAAAATACATGGATTTTTAAAATACAAAAAACAGCAACGTCATTCTCAGTAACGGTTACAGAAACTTTTTTGTTGCTATGACTGTGATAACGTTGTTGTTTATCTACCTCTGTTGAGTAAGTCGCTCTGGATAAGAGTGTCTGCTAAATGACTAAAATGTAAATGTATATGTTAAAATGAACATACCAAATGAACTGCGAAGCACACTGGGTATTATTATTGGCCTTGTTTCGGGGCAGAGCTCATTAGAATAATACTCAGCGTGCAATTGTTCATTTTTACATTTTAGTAATTTAGCAGACGCTCTTATCCAGAGCGACTTTCAATTAGTACATTCATCTTAAGATAGCTAGGTGAGAAAACATATCGCAAATCGTAGCAAGTACATTTTCCATCAGCAAAGTATTTGTGACACAGGGTTTCATATTGTCTAGGGGTTCGGGCAATAGGCAATGACTCAAAGGTAAAGACACAGGAGACAGGAGCGCTGTGCAAACAAAGAGGCTTTTATTAAGAAAAGGCCAATTAAACCCTGGCTCATCCAGAGCTCTACAGGGTCAGACTTTAAACTTAGGACAAACAAAAGCATGAGGTCAACAGGACTAGCCAAAAAAAGCTTAAACGCTGCAAATCAAATCAGGTCCTAGCCATAGCTCACGTGACGTCTGCTCTCCAGAATGCTCTCCCCCTTTAAGTCTTTAGGCGGTCCTTCAGAGGGCTGCCACACCCTCATTAAGGGAAGCGTTTCTCGTTCTGGCTTGTTCCTGTTGCTCCACAGCAGGCCTTCAGAGGGCTGCCATCCTCGTGAGGGGAACAGTGCTCAGCTGGAGCTTGTTCCCCTAGCCCTGCTGCGCCACAGTATTTATCAACTTTTTTTACACATACATTTATATTTAGTTAATTTAGCAGACTATCTTATCACACCATAGTGCTATCAGACTTCTGATACCAATGCAGGGTGAAGGGGGGGGGCACATAATGTGAACCGCTATAAAAAACAGTATTTTGAATTTTGAAAATAGAAATTACAGTATTTTGAAAATACAAAATACATTGGCGTGTGGTTCAGCCAAGTGTAATTCAAATGACAAAATACACATAAGTAATTAAAATACGTATTTCAAATACATGTAACAGAAATACTGACCATCTTTGGCTGTAACACACATACTCATGTGAAAACAGTTGTCTATTTGCAACATTTCGCCCCTCTATCACACACACAAACAAACACATAACTACAACTACAACTTCTCCATGCACCGGCCCTGTGAAGCATAACCAGCATATCAACCCTAACCAGGTTGATTGAAAGCATGGGAGAGTCAGGTTCAAGCCAAGGTTCAAATGACTGCTGGTGTTTACTACCCTGCCTCTCTCTCTCTCTCTCTCTCTCTCTCTCTCTCTCTCTCTGTCTCTATCGCTCTCTCTCTCTCTCTCTCTCTCTCTGCTCTCTCTCTCTCTCTCTCTCTCTCTCTCTCTCTCTCTCTCTCTCTCTCTCTCTCTCTCTCTCTGTCTCCCTTCTCTCTCTCTCTCTCTGTCTCTCTCTCTCTCTCTCTCTCTCTCTCTCTCTCTCTCTCTCTCTCTCTCTCTCTCTCTCTCTCTCTCTCTCTCTCTCTCTCTCTCTCTCTCTCTCTCTCTCTCTCTCTCTCACACACACACACATACATATTTACTATCCTTCATATCTACCTCTGTGTGAACACTCGGTCGTTTATCTTCTACCAGATGCGTTGTCACAAGCGGCAGTGTTTTCTGCCAATCATCCACCAGTACACACACACGCACACATTGACGCACAAACTTTGAAACTTGAAACACACACTCTCAAACACACACACACACACACCAGTCTCTGATGTTTAATTAGTACTCATTAGGAACTTTTGCTTTTTTACCTAAATAATGAATGGAAAACTCATCAACATAAACTCTCCCTCGAGGTACGGGAGATAAACAGAAATATCAGCCGACTCTTTATGGTGACACAGTGGTACCGTGTGATTGGCTGCGTCCCAAATGACAGCCTATGCCCTTCATAGTGCACTACTTCTGACCCGAGACCTAATGTCAAAAACACTACATTATATACTGTAGGGAATAAGGTGCCATTTGGCACTCAGGTTTTACCTGAGCTGTTCTGTAGCGAACGCAGTATTTATGTATGACATTTTCACATTGGGGTAAGTTTTACCTGAGCTGTTCTGTAGCGAACGCAGTATTTATGTATGACATTTTTCCATTGGGGTAAGTTTTACCTGAGCTGTTCTGTAGCGAACGCAGTATTTATGTATGACATTTTCCCATTGGGGTAAGTTTTACTTTAGCTGTACTGTAGAGAAATGCCTTATCTGTAAGTTAATGTTTTCCCATCGGAGTATGGATAGAGAGAGGCCTTTTGGGACCAGAGAGGCAGCAGTGACTTACAGTGGGGGAAAAAAGTATTTAGTCAGCCACCAATTGTGCGTTTGACCTGTGTCATTGCCAACAAAGGGTATATAACAAAGTATTGAGAAACTTTTGTTATTGACCAAATACTTATTTTCCACCATAATTTGCAAAATAAATTCATTAAAAATCCTACAATGTGATTTTCTGGATTTGTTTTCCTCAATTTGTCTGTCATAGTTGATGTGTACCTATGATGAAAATTACAGGCCTCTCTCATCTTTTTAAGTGGGAGAACTTGCACAATTGGTGGCTGACTAAATTCCTTTTTCCCCACTGTACCTCATCTCAGGCACGTGTCCAGTTAGAGCCCCTGGAGTCGCTGGAGCACCTGCCTTTTCGCCTTCCTACGATAAAGTGCCATTTTGATTGGTGGTGTTTTTTTTAACGTAAAACTTTTTTTTATTTTACTGTTAGTCTCTTTTCTCTTTTGTAACTTTAAATGTAATGATTTGCCCATCAAACTAGGTCATTTCTCATACATTTCCCCCTCAAGCCGACACCACGACGGCCCTCAAAGAACTTCACTGGACTTTATGCAAACTGGAAACCACAAATCCTGAGTTTGCATTTATTGTAGCTGGGGATTTTAACAAAGCAAATTTGAGGACTATGCTGCCGAAGTTCTATCAACATATCGACTGTTGTACTCGCGCTGCCAAAATCCTCGACCATTGCTATTCGAACTTACGGGATGGTTATAAGGCCCTCCCTCGCTCTCCTTTCGGCAAATCTGACCACGACTCCTATAGGCAGAAACTCAAACAGGAAATACCCGTGCTAAGGACTATTCAACGCTGGTCTGACCAATCGGAATCCACGCTTCAAGATTGTATTGATCACGTGGACTGGGATATGTTCCGGGTAGGTTCCGAAAATAATTTAGACGAATATACTGAAATGGTGACTGAGTTTATCAGGAAGTGTATAGGTGATGTTGTGCCCACTGTGACTATTAAAACCTACCCTAACCAGAAACCGTGGATACGCGCAAATCTAAAAGCGCGAACCACCGCATTCAACCATGGCAAGGTGACTGGGAATATGGCAGAAAACAAACAGTGTAGCTACTCACTCCCCAAGGCAATTAAACTGGCAAAACATCAGTATTGAGACAAAGTGGAGTCGCAATTCAACGGCTTAGACACGAGACGTATGTGGCAGGGTCTACAGACAATCACGGACTACAAAAGGAAAACCAGCCACGTCGCCGACACCGACTTCTCGCTTCCAGACAAGCTAAACACTTTCTTCACCCGCTTTGAGGATAACACAGTGCCACTGACAAGGCCCACTACCAAGGACTGTGGCCTCTCCTTCTCCGTGGCCGACGTGATTAAGACATTTAAGCATGTTAACCCCCGCAAGGCTGCCGGCCCAGACGGCATCCCTAGCCGCGTCCTCAGAGCATGCGCAAACCAACTGGCTGGTGTGTTTATGGACATATTCAATCTCTCCCTTTCCCAGTCTGCTGTTCCCACATGCTTCAAGATGGCCACCATTGTTCCTGTACCCAAGAAAGCAAAGGTTACTGAACTAAATGACTATCGCCCTGTAGCACTCACCTCTGTCATCATGAAGTGCTTTGAGAGACTAGTCAAGGATCATATCACCTCTACCTTACCTGTCACCCTAGACCCACTTCAATTTGCTTACCGCCCCAATAGATCCACAGACGATGCAATCGCCATTGCACTGCCCACTGCCCTATCCCAACTGGACAAGAGGAATAGCTATGTAAGAATGCTGTTCATTGACAACAGCTCAGCATTCAACACCATAGTAACCTCCAAGCTCATCATTAAGCTCGAGGCCCTGGGTCTGAACCCCGTCCTGTGCAACTGGGTCCTGGACTTCCTGACGGGACGCCCCCCAGGTGGTGAAGGTAGGAAACAACATCTCCACTTCGCTGATCCTCAACACTGGGGACCCACAAGGGTGCGTAATCAGCCCCTCCTGTACTCCCTGTTCACCCATGACTGCGTGGCCAAACATGCCTCCAACTCAATCATCAAGTTTGCAGACAACACAACAGTAGTAGGCTTGATTGGCAACAATGACAAGACCGCCTACAGGGAGGAGGTGAGGGCTCTGGGAGTGTGGTGCCAGGAAAATAACCTCTCACTCAATGTCAACAAAACAAAGGAGATGATTGTGGACTTCAGGAAACAGCAGAGGGTGCACCCCACTATCCACATTGACGGGACTGCAGTGGAGAAGGTGGAAAGCTTCAAGTTCCTTGGTGTACACATCACCGACAAACTGAAATGGTCCACCCACGCAGACAGTGTGGTGAAGAAGGCACAACAGAGCCTCTTCAACCTCAGGAGGAAAATTCGGCTTGGCACCTAAAAGCCTCACAAACTTTTACAGATGCACAATTGAGAGCATCCTGTCGGGCTGTATCACCGCATGGTACGGCAACTGCGCCGCCCGCAAACGCAGGGCTCTCCAGAGGGTGGTGCGGTCGGCCGAACGCATTACCGGGGGCAAACTACCCGCTCTCCAAGACACATACAGCACCCGATGTCACAGGAAGGCCAAAAAGTTCATTAAGGACATCAACCACCCGAGCCACTGCCTGTTCACCCCGCTATCATCCAGAAGGCGAGGTCAGAACAGGTGCATCAAAGCTGGGACCGAGAGAATGAAAAACAGCTTCTATCTCAAGGCCATCAGACTGTTAAATAGCCATCACTAGCACATTAGAGGCTGCTGCTGCCTATTGAAATCACTGGCCACTTTAAGAAATGGAACACTAGTCACTTTAATAATGTTTACATATCTTGCACTACTCATCTCATATGTATATACTGTATTCTATTCTATAATATTCTACTGTATCTTAGTCCATGCCGCTCTGTCATTGCTTGTCCATATATGTACATTTTCCTTAAATTCCATTCCTTACAAGTTTTGTGTGTATTGGGTATATGTTGTGAAATTTTTAGATATTACTTGTTAGATATTACTGCACTGTCGGAGCTAGAAAGCACAAGCATTTCGCTACACCCGCTATAATATCTGCTGAACACGTGTATGTGACAAATAAAATGTCATTTAATTTGATTTGATTTGACATTTGATTTGATTTGATTTTATGAACGTATGAATCTTGAAAAATGAGTACTGCACCACCCTTCTGCCACCACGAGTACTGCACCACCCTTCTGCCACCACAAGTACTGCACCACCCTTCTGCCACCACGAGTACTGCACCACCCTTCTGCCACCACGAGTACTGCACCACCCTTCTGCCACCACGAGTACTGCACCACCCTTCTGCCACCACGAGTACTGCACCACCCTTCTGCCACCACGAGTACCGCACCACCCTTCTGCCACCACGAGTACTTCACCACCCTTCTGCCACCACGAGTACTGCACCACCCTTCTGCCACCACGAGTACTGCACCACCCTTCTGCCACCACGAGTACTGCACCACCCTTCTGCCACCACGAGTACTGCACCACCCTTCTGCCACCACGAGTACTGCACCACCCTTCTGCCACCACGAGTACTGCACCACCCTTCTGCCACCACGAGTACTTCACCACCCTTCTGCCACCACGAGTACTGCACTCGTCCTAGTCACATTCACGAGCTACCCACCGGCGCCAAGCGTTGAGTAGGTTACTTTGGAGTTTGTATTTGTATTTTGTATTTATTACGGATCCCCATTAGCGGCTGCCAAGGCAGCAGTTACTCTTCCTGGTTGCTAGCATGCGTTGTCTTACGGTCAGTGAGAGGGAAGGGGGCAACTGCAGTACGACTGTTTTTCAGTAGCGGAACAAATATAAATCAAGTAGACTAGTTAGCTCGTTTTCACAGCACAGCCTAGCTAACTAGCTGATTCATCTAGCCTACATTAGAGATGATCAGCTGATATAGCTAACTAGCTGATTCATCTAGACTACATTAGAGATGATCAGCTGATACAGTCCACCCCAGAAGTGTTCTTGCAAAGATACTTAACTAACTCCCTTTCATCTGTGGTTCTAGCTTGCTTAGCCTACAATGTGTGATGAGTGAGTGTGTTTTTTCAGTTAATGAAGGCCAATGTTAAAGCAAATCATGGAGAATTTGGCTAAAGGAGCAACAGAAAAGTATGAAGGGAATTAAGGTAAATTGTATGTATTTATTTATTGGGGCTGTACTGAGTACCTTATCTGTATGCTGGTTGGCATTTCCCCGTTGGAGTGAGAATAAAGTGTGAGCAAAATGGGGTCAGTTTATCTGCATGGACCAAAAGATAATGTGTTATTCCAAATGTGTTATTCCTCTTTCCAACACCCACCCACTGCTTTCCATATTTAAATCTCCCCCAGTCTGATCCCTCCTTCTCTGTAACTTTGACTGTAAGGGGCCCTCCTTGAAGGAGATAGGGGGGGACACATTACCATAACATAACCCCTACATCAACGCACACCCTTTCATAATGTCTCCTGTCATTGATACAAATCACAACCATGACTCGCAGTGACACCAGGTGGGCCCGAGCCGTCCGGCCGCAACGGAAATTCAAATTTCATTTTATTTTACCGGAAAATTTTGAGCAGAAGGAATAAACTGCTGATGCATGCCTAATACACACACACACACACTAATATTTCTCTGGAAATTTGGGGAAGGAGGAAGCTCTGGCGGGGTCGACTTTATATTTGCGAGGAAGTGAGACAAAAACAATTTGCCCTAAGATGTATTACATTAGTGTGTGAGTGTGTGTGTATGTGTGAGTGTGTGTGTGTCAGAGATGTATTGCATTAGTAAAACCCAGGCCGAATGAATGACAAAATTGGTCCGCCACTCAGAGAATGAGAAACGATGTCTAATCAAACTCTTCAATTTCACGGTGACACAACACAACATAATGAGGTGACTAGTGGCTGTGCTCCTCATAACAAGTTTCATTGCCACCGAGATGTAAAAAGAGTCTATTTCTAATGCAATTTGATTTGTTGTTTTTTTACAATAACCTCTCAAGAACATGGTAAATGTGTTGTTCATTCACTGGAGTTCATTGTTTGACTTAAACGTACTGAAAAATATTAGAAAAAAACAGCAACAACCAAGATCCATACACCATAGAGAAACCAAGATCCTTACACCAAAGAGAAACCAATATTCTCACACCACAAAGAAACAAAGATCCTTACACCACAGAGAAACCAATATCCTTACACCACAGAGATACCAAGATCCTTACACCACAGAGAAACCAATATCCTTACACCACAGAGAAACCAAGATCCATACACCACAGAGAAACCAAGATCCTTACACCACAGAGAAACCAAGATCCTTAAACCACAGAGAAACCAAGATCCTTACGCGACAGAGAAACCAAGATCCTTACGCGACAGAGAAAACAAGATCCTTATACCACAGAGAAACCAAGATCCATACACCACAGAGAAACCAAGATCCTTACACCGCAGAGAAACCTAGAGCCTTACACCACAGAGAAACCAAGATCCTTACGCCACAGAGAAACCAAGATCCTTACACCACAGAGAAACCAAGATCCTTAAACCACAGAGAAACCAAGATCCTTACACCACAGAGAAACCAATATCCTTACGCGACAGAGAAACCAAGATCCTTACACCACAGAGAAACCAAGATCCTTACACCACAGAGAAACCAAGATCCTTACGCGACAGAGAAACCAAGATCCTTACACCACAGAGAAACCAAGATCCTTACACCACAGAGAAACAAAGATCCTTACACCACAGAGAAACCAAGATCCTTAAACCACAGAGAAACCAAGATCCTTACATCACAGAGAAACCAATATCCTTACGCGACAGAGAAACCAAGATCCTTACACCACAGAGAAACCAAGATCCTTACACCACAGAGAAACCAAGATCATTACGCGACAGAGAAACCAAGATCCTTACACCACAGAGAAACCAAGATCCTTACACCACAGAGAAACAAAGATCCTTAAACCACAGAGAAACCAAGATCCTTACACCACAGATAAACCAAGATCCTTACACCACAGAGAAACCAAGATCCTTACACCACAGAGAAACCAAGATCCTTACACCACATAGAAACTAAGATCCTTACACCACAGAGAAACCAAGATCAAAAGCGATAATTTGAAAAAGGTCCTATACGCTAGATTTAGAGTTATTTGGCAACTTTAGTTGTGAATGATACAAACCTTAGAAATTCTTGGAAATCAAAACAAACACTGAGGAACACCTTCCTAATATTGAGTTGCACCCCCCTTTGCCTCTAGAACAGTCTCAATTCATCAGGGCATGGACTCTACAAGGTGTCGAAAGCGTTCCACAGGGATGCCGGCCCATGTTGACTCCAATGCTGCCTACAGTTGTGTCAAGTTGCAAAAGAGTTGCAGTTCTTGACACACTCAAACTGGTGCACCCTTGCACCTACTACCATACGCCATTCAAAGCCACTTAAAGATTTTGTCTTGCCCATTCACCCTCTGAATGGCACACATACACAATCCATGTCTCAATTGTCTCGAGGCTTCAAAATCATGTTTAACCTGTCTCCTCCCCTTCATCTACACTGATTGAAGTGAATTTAACAAGTGACATCAATAAGGGATCATCGCTTTCACCTGGATTCACCTGGTCAGTCTGTCATGGAAAGAACAGATGTTCCTAATGTTTTGTACGCTCAGTGTATATGGGCTGCATTATGTGACTATAGGCTATTGATGATTTGAAATAGTTGGAGAAAAAAAAGCTTGCACTCTGTTCCCTGCCTCAGGCTGCACACGCTGTTCACTCATCAAGTGATCATATTTTCACCCATCAGACTATTCTCAATGGAATCTTGTCTTTAGTTTAGATTTTGAATGTCCCATTAGGGAACGTCATCCATATGCTCTCGAATAGCGAATGCAGGCTGCTTTCCCACTGCTTAATAAAAAATAAAAAAACTATTTATATTTGTTTTTGATGCCCCCTAGAGTCGATGTCAGCGCCCCCTGCGGAAATCTAATTAGCATAACACAAAAATCCCCATAAAACTCAGTCAGTTTATACTTTGCATTGAAGTTTAAGCTAGATATCTGTTTTTTTTTTGCCTTGGAAGTCTCAATCCAGCTCATCCGCCAATGTCACACTTCCGTATCTGCGGTGAAAGGTAACAGAGCTAGAGTGGTGTTTGCCAGACCATGAGACATCCCAAATATAGGTCTTCTCACTGCTGTTTGGCGTCAAATGCTCACTTTCCGTGGGCAAATGCTCACCTTTATTGGCCACTTGCCTGCTGGAAAAGTGTGCTCTTCACAGATGTATCCCGGTTTCAACTGGCAGACAGTGTGTATGGTGGTGTGTGGATGAGCAGGTTGCTGATGTCAACGTTGTGAACCGAGTGCCCCATGGTGGCGGTGGGGTTATGGTATGGGCAGGCATAAGCTATGTACAATGAACACAATTGCATTTTATCGATGGCAATTTGAATGCACAGAGATACCGTGACGAGATCCTGAGGCCCATTGTTGTGCCATTCATCCGCCGCCATCACCTCATGTTTCAGCATGATGTCGCAAGAATCTGATGTCCCAGTTCTTCCATGGCCTGCATACTCACCAGACATGTCACCCATTGAGCATGTTAGCATGTTGAGCATGTTGTCCATGACTGTAAGTCGCGTCTGCTAAATGGCATATTATTATATTATTACTGGAGAGCTCTTCTTTGTCTACACCCATTCAGCACCGTTCACACCCTCTTAAGCCTTATCCCCACCCATCTCTTTAAGGATACACGCGTGAGGCCACGTGCTAAACAGAGTGAATAAGGTAGTGTAGTAAACAAACAAAGATTTCAAGACTAAAAGTGTTGAAAGTAGTAGCATAAAGTAGCAGTAAAAATACACTTTGATCTTGTCCTTGGCCTGTATCGTAATCTGACTTTGGTGCAGGTCATGTTGTTCTTCACATTACCGTCTCTGGTAAACACACACTATATCAAATAACATCTATGTTTATTTGTTACATGCACAGGATACAGAAGGTGTAAACGGTACAGTGAAATGGTTACTTGCATAGTGGAGTCTTTTGTTTAGACATGTAGCTAGCTAGCTAGCTAAACAATGAACCAGAATCCCAACTCATACTACCATGCACCATGCATGAATCTGCATGTAGTTAAAGCTAATCAACTAGGTTCAATGTCAGCTAGCTAGCTAACATCAAGCAACAACTAGCAATGCAAATGGATTTTTCTGAGATACAAATAATATTACTATACAGACCATACACATACATTTAGCTAGCGAGCCAGCCAGCTAAAGTTAGCTAGCTAGCAAGGTAACAGTACGCTTTAATTTACAATGAAAAAACTTTCTGACAAAATTAGAAACGTATAATATCTGAAAATGTTGTCCTTAGTTTGAAGATGTAATCCAGAGACATGTTTTACACAAAAGTCTGTGTTCTCTTTTCGATTGCATTTGCAATCATCTCTCTACATACATCGAGCATTCCACTTATTTCAAATCTCGGTCAACTTCTTCCGACACTGTTGATCGCCGTTTCTTCCCCATCACTGTCATCAGAAGACTCTACAACATCTGGTTCAAGTAAAATGTTTTTACCTAAATCGGGGATTTGCTCATCGTCTGATTCATTTTCAGTGAGAGTAGTCCATCACAATGTTTTCCCACTGATCTTTGCCTGTTGAGAGCAGTTGCAACACTTTTGCAGTTCTTCATGATATCTTTTTCTTTTTACGTGGTAGAAAGGATTATCTACACATACATACAAGGCAGAACCATATCCGAACTCATCTCTCGGCATATCCAGCACACCCTGTATTTGTCGTTGCTAAACCAACTAGGCTCGTAATTTAAAAAAAATGTATTCATACAGTGGTTCATCAATTAAAAGTTTTGAGCTTATGCCACGACCGTTTGTGGTAGATGGTGGCAGATTGTGGTAAATTGCGTCATTCTGTCATTGCACCACACTGTCACAATGAGGAGTTAGAACGCTGATCTATCGGTAGTCTAAACTGTGGCACAAATTGACTATATTTCCTTAAATTAATGGAGGTGTGAATGTCTCAATCCGAGAGTCTCTCTTCTCTGGCACTAGAGTCCTGCATCAGGCAACAACAAAAAAAATGCTGGCGGGTGTTCCTGGAGTTGAGAGAGAACTTGGGTAAATACAATGGCGCAATTAAACTTGACGTGGACTGACGATTTTCTAAAAATAGGCACATGGGCTTTTGCTTTTCTCTCCATCTAAAATCCATCTGAAATCATTCTAAATAACAAACTGGCTTTATTTACCACAGTGTGAAAGACTGATAGCCCCTCTATATAAAGTTTCTGAAACATGGAGTCCTTCTTTGCTGTTGTGAAAAAGAAACAGAATGAAAGACAGTCCAGCAGGGATAGACAGGAAAAAAGGTTGCCCATATTTTCAAGACCTGAGCTACTTCATTTATTTATGAAATGTACTCGTTTATTTAGCCAATTTAATATATTTGTTTAGGCTTGGCCTATTTAGTAGGCTATTTCGCAGCATAAAGCTATATTTGTCAGCATAAAGCTGCGTGACTCACTCGTTCGTGGCTTTGGATCAAAATAAATATTACCAACATTCTTTCTGATGGTCCTTCATAAAGAAATGTTTTGACCAAGTGAATCTGCTCATGTTGTGTGTTTTCAATTATTTGTGACATTGTGGTTACAATGAAGAATGTAAACAAAATAAATCAAATAAATCCTATTCATAATTAATAAATCAGATGCTTGTCATTTTTCCTTATTACATTTTGTTTGTAAGATTTTATTTGATATTTGTAGATAATAAAAAACATACACATAAAAACGACAACTACATCACAATGCAATGCGGCACATTGACAACTCAAATCGCTTTAAAGAGCCTTCTAATATTAGACAACAAATAAATATACTAAAACAATAACTTCAAAAACAGTCCGTTCATCACTGGATTTCTTCAAATTGCTGTGCAGGAAAAGGATGTCATCCACCGTGCCTTGTCGTAGGCTCGCAGCTGGCTTCTCTCTGGAAACCACACATCCATCTGAAGGTGACACTTTATCCTTTGGAACAACACATTAACCAGGTGGACAGTAGGCCTCTTGAAGCGATAGAGGAAAATCAACAAGATCCACAAGTATTCTTTCACAATAGCTGGCCTTATGTTACCTGCAGTTTTGAGCTGCGCTGTCCCACTCCGTGGTGGAAAAACACCCACTCTTCGTTTATGTAATGGGCTGTAAGGCACAAGCATCACATTTTTCGAAAATCGTCAGTCCACATGTCAAGTGTAATTGCGCCATCGTATTTACCCAAGTTCTCTCTCAACTCCGGCACCACCCAACAGCTAATTTTTATGTGCCTGATACAGGACTCTAGTGTGATAGGAGTGAGACTGACTGAAACGTTCACAGCTCCATTAATTTACAAAAGGATAGTATAATAGCTCGGCTAGGTGTGAAAAATCCCCCAATTTGTGCCACAGTTTAGACTACCGATAGATGCTGCGGTCAGTCAGAGTTGAGTCCTATTGTAAAGGGTAGCCTAATGGCCAAAAAAGGGCAAACTTGCAAAGTAGTCGATGCTTAAGTACATTTCTTAAGTACATTTGTAACTCAATATCACAGACCAGATTTGCCCTAACGAAAAATGCATCAACTCCTGCAAATATATTAATTTATTATAATCCACAAAATAATTCAAACGAAATTAGCTGTAGCAAGAGGAGAGACTGCATGCTAAAGACAATCAGAAAGAATGTGTCTTTAACCCTGCATTATAATATAACTTATTTTGAACAAAAGCCATGAATGAGTTCAACCCTATGCCGTTCCTGCTTACATTTCAGTCATTTAGCAGACACTCTTATCCAGAGCAATTTACAGTTAGTGAGTGCATACATTTCTTTTCATACTGGCCCCCCTTGGGAATCGAACCCACAACCCTGGCATTGCAAACACCATACTTTACCAACTGAGCTACACGGGACTTCTGTTGCCTATTTAATATCCTACTGATTCTGTGATCACCAAGCCTCATGCAACCGTAAAATGCAGGATAAAGCAATTTCACAAATCCGTCTGTTTTTAAACTTTGCTATGCTGTATTAAAGGCTTTACAATTTTTGTCATTAGAACAGACTCTCTGGTATTACTTATACTTATACTTTATTCCAGTCAAAAGTTTGGACACACCTACTCATTCAAGGGTTTTTCTTTATTTTTACTATTTTCTACATTGTAGAATAATAGTGAAGACATGAAAACTATGAAATAACACATATGGAATCATGAAGTAACCAGTTTAACCAAAATATTCTTCAAATAGCCACCCTTTGCCTTGATGACAGCTTTGCACACTCTTGGCATTCTCTCAACCACCTTCACCTGGAATGCTTTTCCAACAGTCTTGAAGGAGTTAATAATAATATGCCATTTAGCAGACGCTTTTATCCAAAGCGACTTACAGTCATGCGTGCATACATTTGTTTGTGTATGGGTGGTCCCGGGGATCGAACCCACTACCTTGGCGTTACAAGCGCCGTGCTCTACCAGCTGAGCTACAGAGTTCCCACATATGCTGAGCACTTGTTGGCTGCTTTTCCTTCACTCTGCCGTCCAACTCATCCCAAACCATCTCAACTGGGTTGAGGACGGGGGATTGTGGAGGCCAGGTCATCTGATGCAGCACTCCATCACTCTCCTTCTTGGTAAAATAGCCCTTACACAGCCTGGAGGTGTCTTGGGTCATTGTCCTGTTGAAAAACAAATGATAGTCCCACTAAGCCTAAACCAGATGGGATGGCATATCGTTGCAGAATGCTGTGGTAGCCACACTGGTTAAGTGTGCCTTGAATTCTAAATAAATCACAGACAGTGTCACCAGCAAAGCACCCCCACACCATAACACCTCCTCCTCCATACATCACGGTGGGAACCACACATGTGGAGATTTTCCGTTCACCCACACCGCATCTCACAAAGACACGGCGGTTGGAACCAAAAATCTCAAATTTGGACTCCAGACCAAATGACACATTTCCACCGTCTAATGTCCATTGCTTGTGTTTCTTGGCCCAAGCAGGTCTCTTCTTGTTATTGGTGTCCTTTAGTAGTGGTTTCTTTGCAGCAATTCAACCATGAAGGCCTGATTCACACAGTCCCCTCTGAACAGTTGATGGTTTTTGAGACTGCATTTTAAGAAACTTTAAAAGTTATTAAAATGTTCCATATTAACTGACCATTTTATTTATTTTTTATTTAACCTTTATTTAACCTTTATTTAACCAGGTAAGCCAGTTGAGAACAAGTTCTCAATTACAACTGCGACCTGGCCAAGATAAAGCAAAGCAGTGCGATTTAAAAACAACAACAACACAGAGTTACATATGGGGTAAACAAAACATAAAGTCAAAAATACAACAGAAAATATACAGTGCCCTCCACTATTATTGGCACCCCTGTTTAAGATGTGGTCGAGGACTTCCAAAAATTCTAATTTTTTTTAAAACAACATAGAACCCAAATGCAAAAAAAGAGAAAAATCCAACCTTTTATTTAAGTACATTACTTTGGTGGTATAAAAAAAAATCACACATTTAGAAAAAAAAAACTTGAAATCATGTGTCCCACAATTATTGCCACCCCTGATGTTAATACTTTGTACAACCCCCTTTTGCCAACAAGACAGCACTTAATCTCCTCCTATAACATTTCACAAGATTGGAGAACACAGAGAGAGGGATCTTTGACCATTCTTCTTTGCACAATCTTTCTAGATCATCCAGTGTCCTGGGTCCTCTCTTATGCACTCTCCTCTTTAGCTCGCCCCACAGGTTTTCGATTGGGTTGAGGTCTGGGGACTGAGATGGCCATGGGAGGACCTTGAGTTTGTGACTGCTGAACCATTTTTGTGTAGATTTTGCCACGTTTTGGATCATTATCCTGCTGAAAGACCCAATGACGACCCATCTTCAGCTTTCTGGCAGAGGCCATCAGGTTTTTATTTAAAATGTCCTGGTAGTTCAAAGCGTTCATAATGCCATGCACCCTAACAAGGTTCCCAGGGCCTTTGGAAGAGAAACAGGCCCACAGCATCACAGATCCTCCACCATACTTCACGGTGGGCATGAGGTGCTTTTCGGCATACTCATCTTTTGTTTTACGGCAGACCCACTTAGAGTGTTTGTTGGCAAAAAGCTCAATCTTAGTCTCATCTGACCAAAGCACACGATCCCAGTTGAAGTCCCAGTGCCGCTTAGCAAATTTTTGGAAGTCCTCGACCACATCTTAAACAGGGGTGCCAATAATAGTGGAGGGCACTGTACAGTGTGTGCGAATGTAGTAAGTTATGGAGGTAAGGCAATAAATAGGCCATAGTGCAAAATAGTTACAATTTCGTATTAACACTGGAATGATAGATGTGCAAAAGATGATGTGCAAATAGAGATACTGGGGTGTAAATGAGCAAAATAAATAACAATATGGAGATGAGGTAGTTGGGTGGGCTAATTTCAGAATGGCTGTGTACAGGTGCAGTGATCGGTAAGCTGCTCTGACAACTGACGCTTAAAGTTAGTGAGGGAGATAAGAGTCTCCAGCTTCAGAGATTTTTGCAGTTCGTTCCAGTCATTGGCAGCAGAGAACTGGAAGGAATGGCGGCCAAAGGAGGTGTTGGCTTTGCGGATGACCAGTGAGATATACATGTCTTGAAGCAATGATGGACGTTTCTCTTTGCTTATTTGAGCTGCTCTTGCCATAATATGGACTTGGTCTTTTACCAAATTGGGTTATCATCTGTATAATAAATAATCACATTTTTCCTATCGATTATTTAATTAACCTATATCATGTTATTTCAAGTTATCCCTTTGGAGCACATGCAAAAGCGATTTGGAGTTGTTGAACGGGAGTGACAAAATGTTTGAATTTAAATGAACTGAATGAGGAGGATGAAGAAGAAGAAGAAGAAGAAGAAGAAGAAGAAGAAGAAGAAGAAGAAGAAGTGATTGAATTTAGAACAATAGTATAATAATATGCCATTTAGCAGACGCTTTTATCCAAAGCGACTTACAGTCGTGTGTGCATATATTTGTACGCATGGGTGGTCCCGGGGATCGAACCCACTACCCTGGCGTTACAAGCGCCGTGCTCTACCAATTCCGCGCTTTGTTTCTACTTCCTCAGAAGAAGCTGTAGCTGGGCCGTAGCTCATTACTTACTAAAACTTTTTTCATTTTAGTCATTCTTATCCAGAGCGACTTACATTATTTTTTTAATACTTTTTTTCATACCCCCGTGGGAATCGAACCCACAACCCTGGCGTTACAAACGCCATGCTCTACCAACTGAGCTACATCCCTGCCGGCAATTCCCTCCCCTACCCTGGACGACGCTGGGCCAATTGTGCGCCGCCCCATGGGTCTCCCGGTCACGGCCGGCTACGACAGAGCCTGGATTCGAACCAGGATCTCTAGTGGTGCAGTGCCTTTGACCACTGCGCCACTGTAAGGTTTTTATTCTAAGAGAAACTAAAATGGTCTGTTATATTCCATTATATCATTAAAATATATGTGTTGACTGAATATACACGCAAGTGATGTCTGCTAAATTAACAAGTTGATGGCGAAGCCATGAAGCCTTCGCTACTAAGCGCAGATCAAAAATAAAATAAAAAAAAGGTTTCACTTATTTTCAAGACCAGAGCAATTTAATGTAGGGGTTTATATTTATTACATTTACTTGTGGAATGTTACCGAATAGATAACAGCAATAGAAAGAATAATCTGGTGGCCTTGGTAGAGAGTCAGACGGAGAATGGAGTGAAAGTACAATATGAAAATAAATATCACTGAATGACAGAGATATTGGAATAAAGTAGTCTAATGCAATTGAAGGCAACACATTGTTGCTTTCTGAAACACCCAAAGTCATCCAATTGTTATAATAGGATTTGAAGCAATAGCCTACCCGTGTGTGGTCAACTATTTCAGCACCGTTTCGCTCTGCTTTGAGACAAGCATGGGGACTGGTCTTGATAAAACAATCAGATTTTTATTTTCACTGAATCTCAGTTTGGCTATTGGTTAGCCTACAATTAGGGTGTGTTAGGATTATTTAGCTCTTCACGTGCAGTCACTTACTAACCTAGGTCTACTCCCGACCGGTCACTTAGTAACCTAGGCCTACTCCCGACCGGTCACTTAGTAACCTAGTCCTACTCCCGACCGGTCGCTTAGTAACCTAGGCCTACTCCCGACCGGTCACTTAGTAACCTAGGCCTACTCCCGACCGGTCACTTAGTAACCTAGGCCTACTCCCGACCGGTCACTTAGTAACCTAGGCCTACTCCCGACCGGTCACTTAGTAACCTAGGCCTACTCCCGACCAGTCACTTAGTAACCTAGGCCTACTCCCGACCAGTCACTTAGTAACCTAGGCCTACTCCCGACCGGTCACTTAGTAACCTAGGCCTACTCCCGACCGGTCACTTAGTAACCTAGGCCTACTCCCGACCGGTCACTTAGTAACCTAGGGCCTACTCCCGACCGGTCACTTAGTAACCTAGGCCTACTCCCGACCGGTCACTTAGTAACCTAGGCCTACTCCCGACCGGTCACTTAGTAACCTAGGCCTACTCCCGACCGGTCACTTAGTAACCTAGTCCTACTCCCGACTGGTCACTTAGTAACCTAGGCCTACTCCCGACCAGTCACTTAGTAACCTAGGCCTACTCCCGACCGGTCACTTAGTAACCTAGGCCTACTCCCGACCGGTCACTTAGTAACCTAGGCCTACTCCCGACCGGTCACTTAGTAACCTAGGCCTACTCCCGACCGGTCACTTAGTAACCTAGTCCTACTCCCGACTGGTCACTTAGTAACCTAGGCCTACTCCCGACCAGTCACTTAGTAACCTAGGCCTACTCCCGACCGGTCACTTAGTAACCTAGGCCTACTCCCGACCAGTCACTTAGTAACCTAGGTCTACTCCCGACCGGTCACTTAGTAACCTAGGCCTACTCCCGACCAGTCACTTAGTAACCTAGGCCTACTCCCGACCAGTCACTTAGTAACCTAGGCCTACTCCCGACCAGTCACTTAGTAACCTAGGCCTACTCCCGACCGGTCACTTAGTAACCTAGTCCTACTCCCGACTGGTCACTTAGTAACCTAGGCCTACTCCCGACCAGTCACTTAGTAACCTAGGCCTACTCCCGACCAGTCACTTAGTAACCTAGGCCTACTCACGACCGGTCACTTAGTAACCTAGGCCTACTCCCGACCGGTCACTTAGTAACCTAGGCCTACTCCCGACCGGTCACTTAGTAACCTAGGCCTACTCCCGACCGGTCACTTAGTAACCTAGGCCTACTCCCGACCAGTCACTTAGTAACCTAGGCCTACTCCCGACTGGTCGCTTAGTAACCTAGGCCTACTCCCGACCAGTCACTTAGTAACCTAGGCCTACTCCCGACCCGGTCGCTTAGTAACCTAGGCCTACTCCCGACCAGTCACTTAGTAACCTAGGCCTACTCCCGACCAGTCACTTAGTAACCTAGGCCTACTCCCGACCGGTCGCTTAGTAACCTAGGCCTACTCCCGACCAGTCACTTAGTAACCTAGGCCTACTCCCGACCGGTCGCTTAGTAACCTAGGCCTACTCCCGACCAGTCACTTACTAACCTAGGTCTACTCCCGACCGGTCACTTAGTAACCTAGGCCTACTCCCGACCGGTCACTTAGTAACCTAGGCCTACTCCCGACCAGTCACTTAGTAACCTAGGCCTACTCCCGACCAGTCACTTAGTAACCTAGGCCTACTCCCGACCAGTCACTTAGTAACCTAGGCCTACTCCCGACCAGTCACTTAGTAACCTAGGCCTACTCCCGACCAGTCACTTAGTAACCTAGGCCTACTCCCGACCAGTCACTTAGTAACCTAGGCCTACTCCCGACCGGTCACTTAGTAACCTAGTCCTACTCCCGACCGGTCGCTTAGTAACCTAGGCCTACTCCCGACCGGTCACTTAGTAACCTAGGCCTACTCCCGACCGGTCACTTAGTAACCTGGGCCTACTCCCGACCGGTCACTTAGTAACCTAGGCCTACTTCCGACCGGTCACTTAGTAACCTAGGCCTACTCCCGACCGGTCACTTAGTAACCTAGGCCTACTCCCGACCGGTCACTTAGTAACCTAGGCCTACTCCCGACCGGTCGCTTAGTAACCTAGGCCTACTCCCGACCGGTCGCTTAGTAACCTAGGCCTACTCCCGACCAGTCGCTTAGTAACCTAGGCCTACTCCCGACCGGTCGCTTAGTAACCTAGGCCTACTCCCGACCGGTCACTTATTAACCTAGGCCTACTCCCGACCGGTCGCTTAGTAACCTAGGCCTACTCCCGACCGGTCGCTTAGTAACCTAGGCCTACTCCCGACCAGTCGCTTAGTAACCTAGGCCTACTCCCGACCGGTCGCTTAGTAACCTAGGCCTACTCCCGACCAGTCACTTAGTAACCTAGGCCTACTCCCGACCAGTCACTTAGTAACCTTGGCCTACTCCCGACCGGTCACTTAGTAACCTAGGCCTACTCCCGACCAGTCACTTAGTAACCTAGGCCTACTCCCGACCAGTCACTTAGTAACCTAGGCCTACTCCCGACCAGTCACTTAGTAACCTAGGCCTACTCCCGACCAGTCACTTAGTAACCTAGGCCTACTCCCGACCAGTCACTTAGTAACCTAGGCCTACTCCCGACCGGTCACTTAGTAACCTAGGCCTACTCCCGACCAGTCACTTAGTAACCTAGGCCTACTCCCGACCAGTCACTTAGTAACCTAGGCTTACTCCCGACCAGTCGCTTAGTAACCTAGGCCTACTCCCGACCGGTCACTTAGTAACCTAGGCCTACTCCCGACCAGTCACTTAGTAACCTAGGCCTACTCCCGACCAGTCACTTAGTAACCTAGGCCTACTCCCGACCAGTCACTTAGTAACCTAGGCCTACTCCCGACCGGTCACTTAGTAACCTAGGCCTACTCCCGACCGGTCACTTAGTAACCTAGGCCTACTCCCGACCAGTCACTTAGTAACCTAGGCCTACTCCCGACCAGTCACTTAGTAACCTAGGTCTACTCCCGACCGGTCACTTAGTAACCTAGGCCTACTCCCGACCAGTCACTTAGTAACCTAGGCCTACTCCCGACCAGTCACTTAGTAACCTAGGCCTACTCCCGACCGGTCGCTTAGTAACCTAGGCCTACTCCCGACCGGTCGCTTAGTAACCTAGGCCTACTCCCGACCGGTCACTTAGTAACCTAGGCCTACTCCCGACCGGTCACTTAGTAACCTAGGCCTACTCCCGACCGGTCACTTAGTAACCTAGGCCTACTCCCGACCAGTCACTTAGTAACCTAGGCCTACTCCCGACCGGTCACTTAGTAACCTAGTCCTACTCCCGACCAGTCACTTAGTAACCTAGGCCTACTCCCGACCAGTCACTTAGTAACCTAGGCCTACTCCCGACCGGTCACTTAGTAACCTAGGCCTACTCCCGACCAGTCACTTAGTAACCTAGGCCTACTCCCGACCAGTCACTTAGTAACCTAGGCCTACTCCCGACCGGTCACTTAGTAGCCCAGGTCTACTCCCGACCAGTCACTTAGTAACCTAGGCCTACTCCCGACCAGTCACTTAGTAACCTAGTCCTACTCCCGACCAGTCACTTAGTAACCTAGGCCTACTCCCGACCAGTCACTTAGTAACCTAGGCCTACTCCCGACCGGTCACTTAGTAGCCCAGGTCTACTCCCGACCAGTCACTTAGTAACCTAGGTCTACTCTCGACCAGTCACTTAGTAACCTAGGCCTACTCCCGACCAGTCACTTAGTAACCTAGGCCTACTCCCGACCGGTCACTTAGTAGCCCAGGTCTACTCCCGACCAGTCACTTAGTAACCTAGGCCTACTCCCGACCAGTCACTTAGTAACCTAGGCCTACTCCCGACCGGTCACGTTGTACAGCAATATGTTTTCCTAACAGAAACCCTGAGGCCTACATGGGCTACTGTAAAATGCATTTTCGTTTTTCTTGGAATAGAAACACAATAATATTAATACATTTAATTAAGATACATTTCTAACAGTATAAACAGCACGATAAATACAATAATAATTTACAAACAAATTATAATCAATCCCATATAGTGTTTTAAAGTCTCTAGTACAGCCAATATTAAAAACTGTCAAATGCATTCATGAATTGAATCGCTTTAGCCATCATGTTGCGGTCAATTAATTGTTTAAATATTCAAGGCTCCCTTTGTTATTTCATTTTATAACTAAAATGCTTGACTGTATTTAAAGACATGGATGACTTGTATGCTGTGTGATGACATGCACAAATGAATGAATGATTGATTGATATACTGTATATTGAAGTAGGCCTTTATGCCAATAAGTAAGTCACGCTAAAACAGCTACAGTAAACAGGACTCTTAGGCCTACAGCTCCATGTCATTTCAATATCTTAGCTTCTCAAAGATGCCCTCTGGTGGTCAAACTAGCATTAAAGGCAACAATGGCTGACAGTAAAACACTATGACGTCATACACTCTAACATGCCATACCACTCTGCAGCACCCTGCAAGCTGTGCTGCAGTATGACACAACTTGTAAAGGAAGAACCACTGTATTTACAGATGGCATGGGTCCTCAGATCCTCAAAAGGTTCTACAGCTGCACCATCGAGAGCATCCTGACTGGTTGCATCACCGCCTGGTATGGCAACTGCTCGGCCTCTGACCGCAAGGCACTACAGAAGGTAGTGCGTACGGCCCAGTACATCACTGGGGCCAAGCTTCATTGCCATCCAGGACCTCTATACCAGGCGGTGTCAGAGGAAGGCCCTAAAAATTGTCAAAGACTCCAGCCACCCTAGTCATGGACTGTTCTCTCTGCTACCGCATGGCAAGCAGTACCGGAGCGCCAAATCTAGTAGGTCCAAGAGGCTTCTCAACAGCTTCTACCCCCAAGCCATAAGACTCCTGAACATCTAATCAAATGGCTACCCAGACTATTTGCATTGCACCCCCACCCCCCTCCCTTTTTACGCTGCTGCTACTCTCTGTTCATTATCTATGCATAGTCACTTTAATAACTCTACCTACATGTACATATTACCTCAATTGCCTCGACTAACTGGTGCCCCCGCACATTGACTCGGTACCGGTACCCCCTGTATACAGCCTCGCTATTGTTATGCTGCAGCTGTAGAACATTTTGAGGATCTGAGGACCCACTCCAGCCGACGCTTGGCATTGCACATTGTGATCTTAGGCTTGTGTGCGGCTACTCGGCCATGGAAACCCATTTCACAATGCTCCTGACAAACAGTTATTGTGCTGACGTTGCTTCCAGTGGTAGTTTGAAACTCGGTAGTGAGTGTTGCAACCGAGGACAGACGATTTTTACGCGCTACGCACTTCAGCACTCGGCAGTCCCGTTCTGTAAGTTTGTGTGGCCTACCACTTAGCGGCTGAGCCGTTGTTGCTCCTAGATGTTTCCACTTCACAATAACAGCACTTACAGTTGATCGGGGCAGCTCTAGCAGGGCAGAATTTGTACAAACTGACTTATTGGAAAGGTGACATCTTATGACGATGCCACGTTGAAAGTGACGAGCAATTCTACTGCCAATGTTTGTCTATGGAGATTGCATGGCTGTGTGCTCGATTTCATACACCTGTCAGTAATGGGTGTGGCTGAAATAACCGAATCCACTAATTTGAAGGGGTTTCTGCATACCTTTGGCCATGTAGTGTAGTTAAATACATTATATAAGGGTACAATGGAATACCACGCAGTTGTTTAAGTGAGACGCTCCAGGCTCAACTCGGGCAAATACAACAGAACATTCACAGGACTTTTGAGAATGACATGATCTTATTCATTGAAAAGAGAAAATGTGATAGGACTAAGTCAACATAGTCGCTCGCAACTAGAGCTCCCCAACCAGGAGTAGACATGAACTAGGCTACCGATTAGCATCTGATGTGGACAGTATTGTTCATGGGTTTGTAAATTAGACCTGCTGTCTTACAACACTCAAACGACTTCCACCACTTTTGCACACACAATGCCACTTTCGGGGGAAATTAAGAATGCAACGGGGTAATTTACTTGTACGTCGATGTTGCCTGCCCAGTTGGAAAGGCGTGTCTATGAGAGCTCTTCCGGTGAATTCATCATCTGATCCCAGCCGGGATGGATTGCAAAACTCAGTCAGTTAGTCTGGAATACAAACGGTGCGCTCGGCAGGATCACCTCTGGGATGATTGCTTCGGTCTGAGGATAAGTCTTCATCAATAGGTGTTTTCATCGATAGGAGTTTGGTTTCCGAGGAGAGTTCGGTTATTCGTTCCTTCATGGCGTGGCCGCACTGCTAAGAAACTTGAACCAACGTCTGTTGGCAAGTTCTGTAATTTATTCACAGAGGATGGGCTCTCATAGGCCGGACAGGGTGGCACGGGACCACCCCTTTGATTCTGAGAATTCAGACCCCTTGACGTTTTCCACATGTTGTTACGTTACAGCCTTATTCTAAAATGGATTACATAGTTTTTTCTCTCATCAATCTATACACAATACCCCATAATGACAAAGCAAAAACAGGTTTTTAGAAATGTTTGCTAATTTATTAAAAAATAAAAAACGGAAATATTACATTTACAGTGGGGAAAAAAAGTATTTAGTCAGCCACCAATTGTGCAAGTTCTCCCACTTAAAAAGATGAGAGAGGCCTGTAATTTTCAGCATAGGTAAACGTCAACTATGACAGACAAATTGAGAAAAGATTTTCCAGAAAATCACTTTGTAGGATTTTTAATGAATTTATTTGCAAATTATGGTGGAAAATAAGTATTTGGTCACCTACAAACAAGCAAGATTTCTGGCTCTCACAGACCTGTAACTTCTTCTTTAAGAGGCTCCTCTGTCCTCCACTCGTTACCTGTATTAATGGCACCTGTTTGAACTTATTATCAGTATAAAAGACACCTGTCCACAACCTCAAACAGTCACACTCCAAACTCCACTATGGCCAAGACCAAAGAGCTGTCAAAGGACACCAGAAACAAAATTGTAGACCTGCACCAGGCTGGGAAGACTGAATCTGCAATAGGTAAGCAGCTTGGTTTGAAGAAATCAACTGTGGGAGCAATTATTAGGAAATGGAAGACATACAAGACCACTGATAATCTCCCTCGATCTGGGGCTCCACGCAAGATCTCACCCCGTGGGGTCAAAATGATCACAAGAACGGTGAGCAAAAATCCCAAAACCACACGGGGGGACCTAGTGAATGAACTGCAGAGAGCTGGGACCAAAGTAACAAAGCCTACCATCAGTAACACACTACGCCGCCAGGGACTCAAATCCTGCAGTGCCAGACGTGTCCCCCTGCTTAAGCCAGTACATGTCCAGGCCCGTCTGAAGTTTGCTAGAGTGCATTTGGATGATCCAGAAGAGGATTGGGAGAATGTCATATGGTCAGATGAAACCAAAATAGAACTTTTTGGTAAAAACTCAACTTGTCGTGTTTGGAGGACAAAGAATGCTGAGTTGCATCCAAAGAACACCATACCTACTGTGAAGCATGGGGGTGGAAGCATCATGCTTTGGGGCTGTTGTTCTGCAAAGGGACCAGGGACGACTGATCCGTGTAAAGGAAAGAATGAATGGGGCCATGTATCGTGAGATTTTGAGTGAAAAACTCCTTCCATCAGCAAGGGCATTGAAGATGAAACGTGGCTGGGTCTTTCATTATGACAATGATCCCAAACACACCGCCCGGGCAACGAAGGAGTGGCTTTCGTAAGAAGCATTTCAAGGTCCTGGAGTGGCCTAGCCAGTCTCCAGATCTCAACGCCATAGAAAATCTTTGGAGGGAGTTGAAAGTCTGTGTTGCCCAGCGACAGCCCCAAAACATCACTGCTCTAGAGGAGATCTGCATGGAGGAATGGGCCAAAATACCAGCAACAGTGTGTGAAAACCTTGTGAAGACTTACAGAAAACGTTTGACCTGTGTCATTGCCAACAAAGGGTATATAACAAAGTATTGAGAAACTTTTGTTATTGACCAAATACTTATTTTCCACCATAATTTGCAAATAAATTCATTACAAATCCTACAATGTGATTTTCTGGATTTTCTTTTCTCATTTTGTCTGTCATAGTTGACATGTACCTATGATGAAAATTACAGGCCTCTCTCATCTTTTTAAGTGGGAGAACTTGAACAATTGGTGGCTAACTAAATACTTTTTTTCCCCACTGTACATAAGTAAGTATTCAGACCCTTTACTCAGTACTTTGTTGAAGCACCTTTGGCAGCGATTACAGCCTCGAGTCTTCTTGGGTATGACGCTACAAGCTTGGCACACCTGTATTTGGGGAGTTTCTCCCATTCTTCTCTGTAGATCCTCTCAAGCTCTTTCAGGTAGGATGGGGAGTGTTGCTGCACAGCTATTTTCAGGTCTCTCCAGAGATGTTAGATCGGTTTCAAGTCCGGGCTCTGGCTAGACCACTCAAGGACATTCAGAGACTTGTCCCGAAGCCACTCCTGCATTGTCTTGGCTGTGTGTTTAGGGTCGTTGTCCTGTTGAGCAATCTCAGTTGAGTTACACATCTTGAAGCCTGACTGGTTAGAGTCAAGAAGATTGTTCTGAGAGAGCTACCAAGAGTATTGGTCAGAGATAGCACGCTCAAGTGTTTTGGAAAGAAAATAAAGAAGGGATACCGGTCTGTAGTTTTTGACGTCAGAGGGTCAAGTGTTGGTTTATTGAGGAGGGAAGCGACTCTGGCCATTTTGAAGTCAGAGGTCAAGGAAGCCAGTGGTCAGGGATAAGTTGATTAAGGAAGTGAGGAATGAGAGAAGATCTCCAGAGATGGTCTGGAGAAGGAAGGAGGGGATGGGGTCGAGTGGGCAGGTTGTCGGGTGGCAGGACCTCACTAGAGGGGAGAAAGAGGTCAAGGGTAGTTCTGTGTGAGTCGGACATGTGGACTCAATCGGCTGAGTGAATTAGAAGCCGATGTCGTAAACCTTCTTTTCAAAGTGGCTGACAAAGTCGTCCGCAGAGAAGGAGGAAGGAAGGGGACAGGGTGGAGGATTAAGGAGAAAGTGTAAAATAGTTTCCTAGGGTTAGAGGCAGAAGCTTGAAATGTATAGAGATAGAACATTTGCTTTAGCAGCATATACAGTGGAAGAGAAGGTAAGGAGGAGGGAGTGAAAGGATGAAAGATTTGATGCTCAGCTGCCCGCAGCCCTGTTCTGTAAGCTCACAATGAGTCACTCAGTCACGGAGCAGGCGGGGAGGGCCAAGCCGGCCGGAAGGAACGGGGACAGGAGGGAGAATGTAAAGATTTAGCAGAAGGGAGAGATGATAGTATAGAAGAGGAGAGAGTAGTGGGAGAGCGAGAGCGAAGAATGTGACGGCGCATGACCATCTGGGTAGGGGCTGAGTGGGTAGGGTAGGAGGAGAGGGAGACCGAAAAGGAAACAAAGTAGTGATCAGAGACCTGGAGGGGGGTTGCAGTGAGATTAGTAGGTGAACAGCCTCTACTAAAGATGAGGTCAAGCGTATTGCCTGCATTGTGAGTGGGAGGGGACTGGGAAAGGGTGAGGTCAAAAGAGGCAAGGAGGGGAAAGAAAGAGGTGGAAATAAATTAATTGAAGGCAGACATTAGGAGGTTGAAGTCGCCCAATACGATGAGTGCTGAGCCAGATAGATGACAACAATGTTAAGCTGGAGTGGACAGCTGATTGTGACAGCATGGAATTCAAATGAGGAAATGGACAGGTGAGAGAGGGAGAAAAGAGAAAATCTCCACTTAGGAGAAATGAGTATCCCTGTGCCTCCACCACGACTACCAGATGCTCTCGGACTATGAGAGAAAACATAGTCAGATGAAAAGAGATCAACTGGAGTAGCAGTGTTCTCTGGGGTGATCAATGTCTCTGTCTGGGCCAAGAAGTCTAGGGACTGAAGGGCAGCATAGGCTGAGATGAACTCTGCGTTCATGACTGCAGATCGGCAATTCCAAACGCTGCCGGAGACCAGGAATTCCACATGGGTTGTGCGATCAAGGTACACTAAATTAGAAGGGTTGCAGCCAAGGGGTGGGGAGCGTCTGTAAAGCCTGCAGGGAGAGAAAACATGGAGCCTTCCTCTATTTCCTTCCTCGAACAACTCGGCAGCGAGACAGCTGCTGACACGACTGACGCTTACAGCTGCCACTGAGAAACCAGGGGAGACTGAAGTACTAACGCTAATTGCTAATTGCCTAGTGGAGGTGAAGAGCACACCTCCCGGTACTAATTGCTGATTGCCTAGGAGAGGAGAAACCCCTCCCCCTCCAATACAGCCACTGATTACCAAAACAACAACAATCACTAATTGCCCTGCCCCTTAATCCTGGTGGATGTGTTAACAATCAGCTGCAAAGTATGAGCAGTCCGCAGTGAACACCAAGTAGGTTACTCTGAAGACAGGCAGCACTTAAAGGAGATGGCCTTAGCTAGCAACAAGACAGTACTAGACAACAACAGATTAAGACAAAAATTCAACTTATCACTCCTGGAAATATCAGGAGTCCTCTAGGTATAGATTGAAGCACATACAGGACATACAGTATCTCTCTCCCTCTCTTCCTCTCTAAAAGACATCAAAGCCTTCTCTGCGTCCCCTGAAGATGTGTGAGGGTCGGTAATCTGAGATCGACCCCAGTAGCAAGCAGACATTGATCTCTCTCCACTTCAGCAGCCTTCCTAGCAGCCAAAGTTGAAAGAGAAAGGGAGAGAGAGAGAGAAATGGAGAGGGAAAAGGGAGATAGATAGTTTACTGTGTGGAAACAACCTTCATCTCCCCCACGACTCAGTAGGACTGTCAAGACGTCAGGGGTTCTCGGGTCCCAAATGGGCGGCTGGACAGTACCACAAGTCCTGTTTTTTGAGGTTGGGTTTGACTTTCGATACAATTTAGATTTGATTGAGAGTGGAGTTGTTTTGAAGTCAACAGAAATCGTCACATGCAGAAGTTGGTACAGTGAAGGTCCATGTTACAGTCATATAAAGTGTTTTGCCACAGTTTGCCACGGTCCAATATAGGGTTGTGGCGGTCACAAAATGTCTTCAGCCGGTGATTGTCAAGCAAATAACTGTCGGTCTCACGGTAATTGACCGTTAATTAAAACAAACACATTTAGCATCTCCTGGCTTCCACGCATAGCCTACAAGCCACTGATGCAGACCTTTCGAACATCTACATTTTAGAAAGTCTAATAAATCCATGTAATATAGCCTACACCTTCACAATAAATCCATTATTTATTTTAGACAGGTCTAATGAAAGCATGATATGAAGAAAATGTAGTCTATTTCAGAAGAACAGAATAGCATACTCTGAGTTGTCCTTATGTTAGGTCCTGATCTGGCTATGCCAAATGGCTGTGGGCTACACTAGTTCATTTAGCAGACAAGATTTGCTTAGAATTCCATGGCATTATTTTATATTATTTTATAGTATGAAGAATACAATTGAACAAAGTAAATAAATTATATTTTCTCCAAATGATTTGAGGGAGTGCGCACATGCGGCTATTCTGTGTTGAGCGGTTAACAAAGAAATAGGTACTCCTATATGCTTAATTTAGAGTTATTAATCTAACTTTAGTTGTTCTAGAAACGTTGGGCTATATGTTTTGATTTTTAATACATTGTAAGGCTGCATGATGCGACTCTAATGATGATTTGAAACAAGTCGCTTGAAAGGCATGAGCTCTGCTTAGTTTTTTTTTTGTGCAGGCTGTACACACTACATCAGTCACTCATTCACAATTTGACAAGCACTTGATAATGCCTCGGCTATACTCCTGTTGTAAATATAAGCAATGTGCTTAATATTAGGAAAGTTGAGAAATAAATGTAGTAGACCTAGCCTATAGAAAGCTGATGGGATCCTCCTCTTTTTAGTAGAGGCCATCACTCTGTTTTCTCCCGCAATTGCATAGCCTATAGAAATGTTGCGCAACATGAGCTCATGGACTCTCATGAAGTGTTTGATTAGATTTTCGAATACATTTGCATGGATGTCAGAGTGATTAGAGGGACAATAGAGTGCTGAGTACCAGGCAGTTAGCAAGTTTGGTAGGCTACTAATGACCAGCTGCAGCATCAGAGCTTGGAGAAGCCTAATTACCGTGACTAAACTGTCACGTGGAATTTGACTGCCTTCATGACTCGTGACCGCAGGCAGTAATACGGTCACCGCAACAGCCCTAGTCCCATATAATGTATCATATTTATAACTTCTCCAGACTACAGAAAGGCTTTTTGACATTTGAATGTAATCGCTCATTACGAACTAGTCACAGTGCAATGCAGTAAGGCAGCCAAACACAGTATCACTCCTAATTGCCCTTAATTTCATTTCACTTCAGTAAATACATCTTAATTTAATGCAATAGCCCTGATTACTGTAAACACTTGCCTGGGTGAAGAACATCAATCTGTAATCGTTTAGCTCAATTAATCCCTAATGCTTTATTAATTATGCTAAATGACTGTCTGTCTGTGCAATTACTTAACCAGCGCACCTACTCCACATTCCGTTCTTACTTTGTTGCTGTTAGGTAACATTATCTATTTTTCAGCGTGCAAAGCAAACAGTCTACTTTCTTAGAGTGTGTAATTGATTTCAGTCGTGGTCGATCTAAACTGTTCTCTTGTGTGTTTTGTTAAATTGAAATATAAGTGTTTGGGTAGCAACCTCTCTCCCACACTCAGTACAACCATCTCAGTCTCTGTAGTTAAACTATCAGAATTTACACAATTTACACTGTACTGTTATACAACATTCACATTGTATCTATACTGTACTGTGGTACTGTATACAGTATCTAATTAAGCGATAAGGCCCGAGGTGTGGTATATGGCCAATATACAGTTGAAGTCGGAAGTTTACATACACTCAGATTGGAGTTATTAAAACTCGTTTTTTCAACCACTCCACAAATTTATTTTGAACAAACTATAGTTTTGGCAAGTCGGTTAGGACATCTACTTTGTGCATGACACAAGTAATTATTCCAACAGTTGTTTACAGACAGATTATTTCACTTATAATTCACTGTATCAAAATTCCAGTGGGTCAGAAGTTTACATACACTAAGTTGACTGTGCCTTTAAACAGCTTGGAAAATTCCTGAAAATGGCTTTAGAAGCTTCTGATAGGCTAATTGACATCATTTGAGTCAATTGGAGGTGTACCTGTGGATGTATTTCAAGGCCTACCTTCAAAACTCAGTGCTTCTTTGCTTGACATCATTGGAAAATCAAAAGAAATCAGCCAAAAAATGGTAGGCCTCCACAAGTCTGGTTCATCCTTGGGAGCAATTTCCAAACGCCTGAAGGTACCACGTTCATTCAATAGTACGCAAGTATAAACACCATGGGACCACGCAGCCGTCATACCGCTCTGGAAGGTGACGCGTTCTGTCTCCTAGAGATGAACGTACTTTGGTGCGAAAAGTGCAAATCAATCCCAGAACAACAGCAAAGGACCTTGTGAAGATGCTGGAGGAAACAGGTACAAAAGTATCTATATCCACAGTAAAATTAGTCCTATATCGACATAACCTGAAAGGCCGCTCAGCAAGGAAGAAGCCACTGCTCCAAAACCGCCATAAAAAAGCCAGCCTACGGTTTGCAACTGCACATGGGGACAAAGATCATACTTTTTGGAGAAATGTCCTCTGGTCTGATGAAACAAAAATAGAACTGTTTGGCCTTAATGACCATTGTTATGTTTGGAGGAAAAAGGGGGTTGCTTGCAAGCTGAAGAACACCATCCCAACAGTGAAGCACGGGGGTGGCAGCATCATGCTGTGGGGGTGCTTTGCTGCAGGAGGGACTGGTGCACTTCACAAAATAGATGGCATCATGAGGAAGGAAAATGATGTGGATATATTGAAGCAACATCTCAAGACATCAGTCAGGAAGTTAAAGCTTGGTCGCAAATGGGTCTTCCAAATGTACAATGACCCCAAGCATACTTCCAAAGTTGTGGCAAAATGGCTTAAGGACAACAAAGTCAAGGTATTGGAGTGGCTATCACAAAGCCCTGACCTCAATGCTATAAAACATTTGTGGGCAGAACTGAAAAAGCGTGTGCAAGCAAGGAGGCCTACAATCCTGACTCAGTTACACCAGCTCTGTCAGGAGGAATGGGCCAAAATTCACCCAACTTATTGTGGGAAGCTTGTGTAAGGCGACCCAAAATATTTGACCCAAGTTAAACAATTTAAAGGCAATGCTACCAAATACTAATTGAGTGTATGTCAACTTCTGACCCACTGGGAATGTGATGAAAGAAATAAAAGCTTAAATAAATAATTCTCTCTACTATAATTCTAACATTTCACATTCTTAAAATAAAGTGGTGATCCTAACTGACCTAAGACAGGGAATTTTTATTAGGATTAAATGTCAGGAATTGTGAAAAACTGAGTTTAAATGTATTTGGCTAAGGTGTATGTAAACTTCCGACATCAACTGTACCACTGCTAAGGGCTGTTCATATGCACGACGCAACGTGGAGTTCCTGGATACAGCTCTTGGCTGTGGTATATTGGCCATATATCACAAACAGAGAAGGTGCCTTATTGCTATTATAAACTGGTTACCAACGTAATTAGAGCAGTACAAATAAATGTTTTGTCATACCCGTGGTATGCAATCAGCATTCAGGGCTTGAACCACCCAGTTTATAATGAAAAACATAATTCCCCTTGAGTGTTTGTGTAGAAGTTTTCCACTAATGACCTGTCTCCCACTGGTCACACCACGTCATTTCAGCGTGATACATTGGCTAATGTTTGGTTGAGACATTGATCAATGAGATTACAACCTATAATCGTCCCACTCAAAAAGACAGCCAAAAGTTAGTTGAATGTCCAATGTGTTATCGCTACGCTTTCAACCATTTTAAAAGCACAGCAAAGTTCAAATGGGAATACAAAGTGAGATATTTTGTTTATTTATACAACAGATGAATGTGTTATCACTGTGCTTCATCTAATAGCAGAACCAAATGACCTGGATTGCAATTTAGATTACATGTAAAGTACAGATGTCGGATCTTAAATTGGCCCATTTCGTCGCAGGAGGATAATAATCCTGCAGCAGGAGGATTTGAATAAATATTGAATTGAATATTGAATATTTAGAATCGCCACAAGGGAGCAGCTGGAAGCGGTGTCAGTAGGCTATACAGTAACTCAGACTGCAGGTCCACTGGGCATCAGTTCAAGTAGCCTATGTAGGCTGTGTGCAGGCTACCGCGCATCTCGTTTGAACTCTTATTGGTTGCCTCAGTGCCTGTGTGGCCCAGCAGCTACAGCCGCTGACTCTGACACAAATATTCAAGAGTCGGCTTTGAATCCAGCCCACTGCCCTTGGAATATATGGAGGAACTAGTCTAGTTACTCTCTGTGGGCTGTACTGTCTGGAGGAACTAGTACTGTTCTAGTTACTCTCTGTGGGCTGTACTGTCTGGAGGAACTAGTACTGTTGTAGTTACTCTCTGTGGGCTGTACTGTCTAGAGGAACTAGTACTGTTGTAGTTACACTCTGTGGGCTGTACTGTCTGGAGGAACTAGTACTGTTGTAGTTACTCTCTGTGGGCTGTACTGTCTGGAGGAACTAGTACTGTTCTAGTTACTCTCTGTGGGCTGTACTGTCTGGAGGAACTAGTACTGTTCTAGTTACTCTCTGTGGGCTGTACTGTCTGGAGGAACTAGTACTGTTCTAGTTACTCTCTGTGGGCTGTACTGTCTGGAGGAACTAGTACTGTTGTAGTTACTCTCTTGGGCTGTACTGTCTGGAGGAACTAGTACTGTTGTAGTTACTCTCTGTGGGCTGTACTGTCTGGAGGAACTAGTACTGTTGTAGTTACTCTCTGTGGGCTGTACTGTCTGGAGGAACTAGTACTGTTGTAGTTACTCTCTGTGGGCTGTACTGTCTGGAGGAACTAGTACTGTTCTAGTTACTCTCTGTGGGCTGTACTGTCTGGAGGAACTAGCACTGTTGTAGTTACTCTCTGTGGGCTGTACTGTCTGGAGGAACTAGTACTGTTGTAGTTACTCTCTGTGGGCTGTACTGTCTGGAGGAACTAGTACTGTTCTAGTTACTCTCTGTGGGCTGTACTGTCTGGAGGAACTAGTACTGTTCTAGTTACTCTCTGTGGGCTGTACTGTCTGGAGGAACTAGTACTGTTCTAGTTACTCTCTGTGGGCCGTACTGTCTGGAGGAACTAGTACTGTGCTAGTTACTCTCTGTGGGCTGTACTGTCTGGATGAACTAGTGCTGTTGTAGTTACTCTCTGTGGGCTGTACTGTCTGGAGGAACTAGTACTGTTCTAGTTACTCTCTGTGGGCTGTACTGTCTGGAGGAACTAGTACTGTTGTAGTTACTCTCTGTGGGCTGTACTGTCTAGAGGAACTAGTACTGTTCTAGTTACTCTCTGTGGGCTGTACTGTCTGGAGGAACTAGTACTGTTCTAGTTACTCTCTGTGGGCTGTACTGCCTGGAGGAACTAGTACTGTTCAGCTCCTTCAAGTTGAATGGGTTCCGCTGGTGTACAGCAATCTTTAAGTCATACCACAGATTCTCAATTTGGATTGAGGTCTGGGCTTTGACTAGGCCATTCCAAGACATTTAAATGTTTCCCCTTAAACCACTCGAATGTTGCTTTAGTAGTATGCTTAGGGTCATTGTCCTGCTGGAGGTGAACCTCCATCCCAGTCTCAAATCTCTGGAAGACTGAAACAAGTTTCTCTCAAGAATTTCCCTGTATTTAGCTCCATCCATCATTCCTTCAATTATGACCAGTTTCCCAGTACTTGCCGATGAAAAACATCCACACAGCATGATGCTGCCACCACCATGCTTCACTGTGGGGATGGTGTTCTCGGGGTGATGAGAGGTGTTGGGTTTGCACCAGACATAGCGTGTTCCTTGATGGCCAAAAAGCTCAATTTTAGTCTCATCTGACCAGAGTACCTTCTTCCATATGTTTGGGGAGTCTCCCACATGCCTTTTGGTGAACATCAAGCGTGTTTGCTTATTTTTTTCTTTAAGCAATCACTTTTTTCTAGCCAGTCTTCCATAAAGCCCTGCTCTGTGGAGTGTACGGCTTAAAGTGGTCCTATGGACAGATACTCCAATCTCCGCTGTGGAGCTTTGCAGCTCCTTCAGGGTTATCTTTGGTGTCTTTGTTGCCTCTCTGATTAATGTCCTCCTTGCCTGGTCCGTGAGTTTTGGTGGGCGGCCCTCTCTTGGCAGGTTTGTTGTGGTGCCTTATTCTTTCCATTTGTTTTATAATGGATTTAACGGTGCTCAGTGGGATGTTCAAAGTTTCTGATATTGTTTTTATAACCCAACCCTGATCTGTACTTCTCCACAACTTTGTCCCTGACCTGTTTGGAGAGCTCCTTGGTCTTCATGGTACCGCTTCATGGTGCCGCATTCCACTTCACCAATTTGGACTATTTTGTGTATATCCATTACATGAAATCCAAATAGAAATCCATTTAAATTACAGGTTGAAATACAACAAAATAGGAAAAACGCCAAGGGGGATGAATACTTTTGCAAGGCACTGTACTTGAATCTTACTTGAAAACCTACCTTGATGTTTAAATGCCCCACACCTGTAGAAATCCACTTTTTTCGAGCTGAAAGACGATGTCTCAGAGCTTACCCATGATGTAGCACAACGACGTAAGTCAATAAGTCATTGTTTTTGTCAAAGTATGATATGTTTGGGCTTGAAGAGTCACTCTGAATGTGTGGCTTCGGATGTTTCAATGAGTCTTGCGTGTCTTTTCCTATGAGATGACATGCAAATTATTTTCAGCCTTTGTTTCAGGGCTGGGTTTATATTTCAATGTTACCACCCACTAGAATGGCAATGTTAATCAAGCAAAAACACCTGCTGCAAAGTTCTTCCTATTTGTGAGTTGTCTGAGAGCCAAACAGCTTTTCTCTGTAGCTTGGGTTTCCACTAGATAAAACTGCCACAAAGACAAGATTTGCTATATCATATTAATTTAAGGTTAGGGTTAGGGTTAGGCTAAGGTTAGCATTGTGGTTAGGTGTCACGGTCGTTATAAGAAGCGGACCAAGGTGCAGCGTGATAACCGTACATCTTTGTTACGTA
>NW_025534802.1:0-115000 GCF_020615455.1 Coregonus clupeaformis
ACCGCGTTTGGGAAACGCTGGGCTAAAGAGCTAATACTAAAAGGACACATATGGGCAGTACCCGAGTTGAACCACAAGATGTCCTCCGTGCTCCACTGTAAAGTTTTGGCCTCTGCATGAGTCTCTCAGCAGCACTGCAACATGGGACTTTTAAAGTCAGTTGGCATGCAATGTTTTGTCTTGACTGCATGCAAGGCTATTACACACAGCTAATAGTGTCAATCATTCATCTGAACACAATTCTTGTTACTATTCGGCCTATATTATCACTCGTTTCTTTTCCTCCTCCTTTGTAAAGCATTTTACTGTGCTACTATAGTTCAAAGGAAGTGGATGATGCCAGAGTATATACACACACACACACACAAACATTGAAGCTAGACTTCAGGCAACTAAAAGGTGCAATACGTAGCTTTTAGACGTGTTAGTGAACAACATACATGGTGGGTAATGTAGAGGTGCGTGTGTACATGGAACAATTGTGCCTTTTGGATGGAAATATGGAGGTGGCTCTTAAAAGAGCATTTGGGGAATTTTGGAGATCAGGTCATCCTCATTTATGCGCGCTCTCCGCGAATTCGGCGGGCCAGATGGATGTCCTTGGGCATGATGGTCACCCGCTTGGCGTGGATGGCGCACAGGTTGGTGTCCTCGAACAGGCCGACCAGGTAAGCCTCGCTAGCCTCCTGCAGGGCCATCACGGCGGAGCTCTGGAAGCGCAGGTCGGTCTTGAAGTCCTGGGCGATTTCTCTCACCAGGCGCTGTAAGGGCAGCTTGCGGATGAACAGTTCAGTGGACTTCTGGTAACGACGGATCTCTCTCAGAGCCACGGTGCCGGGCCTGTAACGGTGAGGCTTCTTCACACCGCCGGTGGCCGGGGCGCTCTTGCGAGCAGCCTTAGTGGCGAGCTGCTTCCTGGGGGCTTTGCCACCGGTGGATTTGCGAGCGGTTTGCTTGGCTCTGGCCATGGCGCGTCTCTGCATTTCGAGGCTATACTCCCGACTGTCAGTGTGCTTTTGCCAGCGCGCAGTGTGTAGTTGTGTGCAGGCAGTGTACTATTGGCCTCGTTTGCGATAACAGGCTAGCATTAAAATATAACAAGATTTCACTCTTGACTTTGACGACTATTATTGCGCGCAAAGGGCCAGCAGTGTGCTATTGTACGCACGCGCTTAGTGTACTATTGTTTTTGGCGCGCAGTATATTGTGATGGGCGCGCGGTCCTAAAAAAAAGAAGCAAAGCATCCTTTCCAGTAACCGACAGAGGAGTCCTCCGCAACGGGCCAATCGGGGTAGTGGGGAGATGGTGTCCAATCAGCAGATGCCACTGCCGGCTTTATACATTTCACATGGGCATTTCGAGGCTATACTCCGACTGTCTAAGAAGGAAGCAAGCGCCATGGCCAGAACCAAGCAAACCGCTCGCAAATCCACCCGTGGCAAAGCCTACAGGAAGCAGCTGGCCGCCAAGTCTGCGCGCAGGAGCGCCTCCCCGTTACGAGCCCTGCCAGCGCCTGGGGAGAAAAAATGGCCCAGTTCTTCAAGATCGACCTGCGCTTCTAGAGCTCCGCCGTGATAGCCCTGCAGGAGGCTAGCGAGGCTTACCTGGTCGGTCTGTTCGAGGACACCAAACTGTGTGCCATCCACGCAAAGAGTGTGTCCATCTTGCCCTGGGACATCCTGATGGCCCACTGTATTCGCGGAGAGCGCGCGTAAATGATGACCTGATCTCCAAAATCCCACCTCCATATTTCCATCAAAAAGGCACAATTGCTCCATTTATACGCGCACCTCTACATTTCTCACCATGTATGTTGTTAACTAACCCGTCTAAAAGCTAGGTATTGCACGTTTTACTTGCCTGAGGCGTTGAAATAAAACGCATAAATCCAAAGGGATTATCTACAATAGTCAAAGACGCTCGGCAGGCCGAAATACTCCAGCCAAATAATTGGCCAAATCAGGAAGGACAAAGGAAGACTCGGTGCATGCGTTGCTTTATTCAGCACAGTTGAATGGACAGCGCTTCTGCTTCATCTCCACTCACGAGACGGGTAATAGAGGAGCTCCGTGGTGCTGAAATGTACAAAGTTGTCCACTATCGGTATATCTATTTATTATGGCCATCGAAATGTTAGCTATTCAAATCAGATCCAACAATTATATCAAGGGATTAGAAATCCAAGGTTTAAAAACAAACGTGTCATTGTACTCAGAGGATCTAGATACATTTTCTAACCTCTCTGGAATACAACCACATTATGATAAATGTACTATATAAGGTATTGACCCTCCTGTAGCTCAGTTGGTAGAGCATGGCGCTTGCAACGCAAAGGTTGTGGGTTCGATTCCCACGGGGGCCAGAATGAAAAATGTATGCACTCTGGATAAGAGCGTCTGCTAAATGACTAAACTGTAAATTGGATCACTGACAATACAACTTGTAGTTTACCAAAAAAATGGTCTGATGGTGATGTGGATACATATCCCAAAATAAATCAAATGATCTCACTCTATTAAATGTTAATAGAAAGTTAGCAAAAAAATATAAGATCTTGCTACCAAGGAAAGGTAAAAATACCTGTCTATTTGTGGAAAAAAACTAATAGAAAAAAATATATATTTATTGATATTGTATAGCCTTACTTGTTGATATCTCAGACGACCAGAACCTTAATAATAATCACCATACTTACTTCACATAGCACGGACATATAGTAGACTACTGACACTCACTCCTATGGAATGGGTATGGGGACTGGACACGCCAGGACCCAGACCCTACTGTTGTCGATCACACATATTAATGTCGCGTTCAGGGTGCTATCAGAGTTATCGGAAATACCTAGTTCCGACTGGGAAGTTTCACTTGAATGACCCTCCAAGTTCGAATTACAAGTGAGAAATTGTGAAAATGTTGTTGCCAATCTTATTGGTTTAAGAATTGTTCCGACTTCAAAACCACTTTAACACAATCATGTCGGAGTTACAACTTCCCATTTTCCACGAGAATGTGAAGTTGGCATAATACAGCATTCAAGTGCTAGTCGGTACTTGGAAACGGACATTTCTGACTTGCTAACTGGTTGAACATGTTACAACAAGTATATAATATGATTGACATAACCATAATAGAAAGGCCTTGGAAGTGCCATAAGTGAAAGCCGACATTTCATTATTTTACATTTAACATGTTTTAAATGAATTATGAAGAAAATTGTGTAATTTAGGCTCTACGAAATATGAAATGCATTATGAAGAAAATCGTGAACTGTTGCCTACACGAAAAAGGGGCCTTTCTGACCAAAAGTGCACCAGTATCCCAAAGTATTAAAGTATTAATCGAAATCAAGAATAGAAAACAGCGTTAACATTAATAAGGGTGGCAGGTAGCTTAGTGGGTAAGAGCGTTGTGCCAGTAACCGAAAGGTCGCTGGTTCTAATCCCTGGGCCGACTAGGTGAAAAATCTGTCGATGTGCCCTTAAGCAAGGCACTTAACCCTAAATGCTCCTGTAAGTCGCTCTGGATAAGAGCGTCTGCTAAATGACGTAAATGTAATAAAACAATTTTTCCCACGAATTAAGTTGCACGTAAATGTGTGTATTTTCTCACAAATTATGTTCAGAAAATCTCAAATAGTACATAGGCATACAACTACAATGTTTGAAACATTATTAAATAAAGACAACATTTCTGTATATTCACAACTATAATAAAGAAAAATAGGCTATCCGTTTATGGTTGTTGTGTGTAGCCTACTGGTTAAATTGGTGTCTTTCGCACGAATTAAGTAGCACATAAATTCGTGTCTTTTCACACAGAAACGCACAAATTCTGCTGAAATACATTACGCTACCTGTGGCTTTCTCGAGAACGGTTATATGTCAGACATTTGCGCAGCTACGGATAACGGAAAGCAAACCCCGTATTGAGTCAATACTGTCATCTATTGGTAAACATAATCCTTAACGTAAATTTCCCAGGTTAGTACACAACGATTTTCCTTACACGTTGACTTACAGTTAGTGAATACATATATATTTTTTATACTGGCCCCCCGTGGGAATCAAACCCACAACCCTGGCGTTGCAAACGCCATTCTCTATCAACTGAGCTACATCCCTGCCGGCCATTCCCTCCCCTCCCCTCCCCTGGGCCAATTGTGCGCCGCTCATGAGTCTCCAGGTCGCGGCCGGCAGCAAAAGAGCCTGGATTCGAACCAGGATCTCTAGTGGCACAGTTAGCACTGCAAAACAGTGACTTAGACCACTGCGCCACTCAGGAGCTACAGCGGTATGAGAGGGAATGGCCGGCAGGGAGGTAGCTCAGTTGGTAGAGCATGGCGTTTGCAACGCCAGGGTTGTGGGTTCAATTCCCACGGGGGGCCAGTATGAAAAAAAAAAGAATAATGTATGCACTAACTGTAAGTCGCTCTGGATAAGAGCGTCTGCTGTAAAATGTAAAGTGTTGTTCTGTCACCGTGGAGACACACACAAACACAGTTTATGGGCTGCCTCATTCTAGTTCTGCCTGGTAAAAAAAAAAAGTATAAACGTTTGGAAATGTGTGTTACTTGTGCTTAGTTATTTATTATTATTATTTTATTTGATAAGTACTTGAATTTACCTGAATTATTTTAATTTAAGCTATTTTGTAATTCATTTTCATTTATTTAATTAATTGGATGAACTATAATTTGCCTAAAGATGATTATTTTGTATTTTTGTCTGTCTGATTGTTGTCTTGTGTTAAAAAATAAACTCAAGTAACTCAACAGTTACTCAGTACTTGAGTAGTTTTTTCACCAAGTACTTTTTTACTCTTACTCAAGTAATTATTTGGATGACTACTTTTTACTTTTACTTGAGTCATATTATTCTGAAGTAACAGTATTTTTACTTGAGTACAATTTTTGGCTACTCTACCCACCTCCAGCCAGAGAGACACATCCTCAACCTCTGACTCTGAATGCATTCAACCGTGCTGAATAGAGCAACGCATGCGCGGAGCCTTCCTGATTTGGCCATGCGACTTTGACTATTGTAGATAATCCATTTGGATTGATGCCTTTTATTTCAACGCCTCAGGCAAGTGAAACGTGCAATACGTAGCTTTTAGACAAGTATTGTCAACATACATGGTGAGAAATGTAGATGTGCGCATATATAATAATAATATGCCATTTAGCAGACGCTTTTATCCAAAGCGACTTACAGTCATGTGCGCATACATGTTTACGTATGGGTGGTCCCAGGGATGGAACCCACTACCCTGGCGTTACAAGCGCCATGCTCTACCAATTGAGCTACAGAGGACCACGTATAAATAGATCAATTGTGCCTTTTTGATGGAAATATTGAGGTGGGATTTTGGAGATCAGGTCATAATTTACGCGCGCTCTCTGCAAATAAGGCGGGCCAGCTGGATGTCCTAGGGCACGATATGCACCCTCTTTGCGTGGATGGCACACAGTTTGGTGTCCTCGAACAGACCGACCAGGTAAGCCTCGCTGGCCTCCTGCAGGGCCATCACGGCGGAGCTCTGGAAGCGCAGGTCGGTCTTGAAGAACAGGGCGATTTTTCTCCCCAGGCGCTGGAAGGGCACATTGCGGAGGAGCAGCTCAGTGGAGCTTTGGTAACGACGGATCTCTCTGAGACACGGTGCCGGGCCTGTAACGCGGGAGGCTCTCCTGCGCGCAGCCTCGGCGGCGAGCTGCATCCTGTAGGCTTTGCCACGGGTGGATTTGCGAGCGGTTTGCTTGGTTCTGGCCATGGCGCTAGCTTCCTTCTTAGACAGTCGGAGTATAGCCTCGAAATGCCCATGTGAAATGTATAAAGCAGGCAGTGGCATCTGCTGATTGGACACCATCTCCCCACCACCCCGATTGTCCCGTTGCGGAGGCCTCCTCTGTCGGCTATCGGAAGGGATGCTTTGCTTCTTTATTTTTTTGACCGCGCACCCAAAACAGTACACTGCGCGCCCAAAACAATACACTGCGCGCCCAAAAAACACACTGTACGCCAAAAAACAATACAATTTGCGTGCGCCCGCAATAATATACTGCGCGCCCAAAACAATAGAACACACGCAATAATAGTCGCCAAAGTCAAGAGTGAAATCTTGTGTTATAATTTAATGCTAGCCTGCTATGGCAAACGAGGCCAATAGTCCACTGCGCGGATGCAACTGCACACTGCGCGCAGGCAAAAGCACAATGTGCGCGCAAGAGTACACTGCCGGCCCTTTATGCGCAATAATAGTCGCTGAAGTCAAGAGTGAAATCTTATGTTCTAATCTAATGCCAGCCTGCTATGGCAAACGATGCAAATAGTCCACTGCGCGCAGGCATTAGGACACTGCCGCGCGATAATATTCGCCAAAGTCAAGAGTGAAATCTTTTGTTCTAATCACCACATGTTCAATAATGGCATTTCCCCCTTTATTCAAATTACAACCTCTCACTTTCAGTTATTTGAAATGAAATAATCTCTCAAATATCACTATATCTAAAACAAGCCATAGAAAGTTGGTTGCAATTTCAATTAAATCATCCAGAAACGACAGAACAAACTAAAATACACTAATAGGAGAAAATATATATTTATTGATATTGTATGTTGTATAGCCTTACTTGTTGGTATCTCAGACGACCAGAACCTTAATAATAATCACCATACTTACTTCACATAGCACGGACATATAGTAGACTACTGACACTCACTCCCATGGAATGGGTATGGGGACTGGACACGCCGGGACCCAGACCCTACTGTTGTCGATCACACATATTAATGTCGTGTTCAGGGTGCTATCAGAGTTATGGAGAAATACCTAGTTCCGACTGGGAAGTTTCACTTGAATGACCCTACAAGTAGGAATTACAAGTGAGAAATAGTGAAAATGTTGTTGCCAATCTTATTGGTTTAAGAATTGTTCCGACTTCAAAACCCCTTGAACACAATCATGTGGGAGTTACAACTTCCCATTTTCCACGAGAATGTGAAGTTGGCATAATACAGCATTCAAGTGCTAGTCGGTACTTGGAAACGGACATTTCTGACTTGCTAACTGGTTGAACGTGTTACAACAAGTATATAATATGATTGACATAACCATAATAGAAAGGCCTTGGAAGTGCCATAAGTGAAAGCCGAAATTTCATTATTTTACATTAACCTCTTTAACATGTATTAAATGAATTATGAAGAAAATTGTGTAATTTAGGCTCTACGAAATATGAAATGCATTATGAAGAAAATCGTGTACTGTTGCCTACACGGAAAAGGGGCCTTTCTGACCAAAAGTGCACCAGTATCCCAAAGTATTAATCGAAATCAAGCATAGAAAACAGCGTTAGCATTAATAAAACAAATTTTCCCACGAATTAAGTTGCACGTTAATGTGTGTATTTTCTCACAAATGATGTTCAGAAATCCGCTAATATGCCATTTAGCAGACGCTTTTATCCAAAGCGATTTACAGTCATGTGCGCATACATGTTTACGTATGGGTGGTCCCAGGGATGGAACCCACTACCCTGGCGTTACAAGCGCCATGCTCTACCAATTGAGCTACAGAGGACCACGTATAAATAGATCAATTGTGCCTTTTTGATGGAAATATTGAGGTGGGATTTTGGAGATCAGGTCATAATTTACGCGCGCTCTCTGCAAATAAGGCGGGCCAGCTGGATGTCCTAGGGCACGATATGCACCCTCTTTGCGTGGATGGCACACAGTTTGGTGTCCTCGAACAGACCGACCAGGTAAGCCTCGCTGGCCTCCTGCAGGGCCATCACGGCGGAGCTCTGGAAGCGCAGGTCGGTCTTGAAGAACAGGGCGATTTTTCTCCCCAGGCGCTGGAAGGGCACATTGCGGAGGAGCAGCTCAGTGGAGCTTTGGTAACGACGGATCTCTCTGAGACACGGTGCCGGGCATGTAACGCGGAGGCTCTCCTGCGCGCAGCCTTGGCGGCGAGCTGCATCCTGTAGGCTTTGCCACGGGTGGATTTGCGAGCGGTTTGCTTGGTTCTGGCCATGGCGCTAGCTTCCTTCTTAGACAGTCGGAGTATAGCCTCGAAATGCCCATGTGAAATGTATAAAGCCGGCAGTGGCATCTGCTGATTGGACACCATCTCCCCACCACCCCGATTGTCCCGTTGCGGAGGCCTCCTCTGTCGGCTATCGGAAGGGATGCTTTGCTTCTTTTTTTTTGACCGCGCACCCAAAACAGTACACTGCGCGCCCAAAACAATACACTGCGCGCCCAAAAAACACACTGTACGCCAAAAAACAATACAATTTGCGTGCGCCCGCAATAATATACTGCGCGCCCAAAACAATAGAACACACGCAATAATAGTCGCCAAAGTCAAGAGTGCAATCTTGTGTTATAATTTAATGCTAGCCTGCTATGGCAAACGAGGCCAATAGTCCACTGCGCGGATGCAACTGCACACTGCGCGCAGGCAAAAGCACAATGTGCGCGCAAGAGTAACTGCCGGCCCTTTATGCGCATAATAGTCGCTGAAGTCAAGAGTGAAATCTTATGTTCTAATCTAATGCCAGCCTGCTATGGCAAACGATGCAAATAGTCCACTGCGCGCAGGCATTAGGACACTGCCGCGCGATAATATTCGCCAAAGTCAAGAGTGAAATCTTTTGTTCTAATCACCACATGTTCAATAATGGCATTTCCCACCTTTATTCAAATTACAACCTCTCACTTTCAGTTATTTGAAATGAAATAATCTCTCAAATATCACTATATCTAAAACAAGCCATAGAAAGTTGGTTGCAATTTCAATTAAATCATCCAGAAACGACAGAACAAACTAAAATACACTAATAGGAGAAAATATATATTTATTGATATTGTATGTTGTATAGCCTTACTTGTTGGTATCTCAGACGACCAGAACCTTAATAATAATCACCATACTTACTTCACATAGCACGGACATATAGTAGACTACTGACACTCACTCCCATGGAATGGGTATGGGGACTGGACACGCCGGGACCCAGACCCTACTCTTGTCGATCACACATATTAATGTCGTGTTCAGGGTGCTATCAGAGTTATGGAGAAATACCTAGTTCCGACTGGGAAGTTTCACTTGAATGACCCTACAAGTAGGAATTACAAGTGAGAAATAGTGAAAATGTTGTTGCCAATCTTATTGGTTTAAGAATTGTTCCGACTTCAAAACCCCTTGAACACAATCATGTGGGAGTTACAACTTCCCATTTTCCACGAGAATGTGAAGTTGGCATAATACAGCATTCAAGTGCTAGTCGGTACTTGGAAACGGACATTTCTGACTTGCTAACTGGTTGAACGTGTTACAACAAGTATATAATATGATTGACATAACCATAATAGAAAGGCCTTGGAAGTGCCATAAGTGAAAGCCGAAATTTCATTATTTTACATTAACCTCTTTAACATGTATTAAATGAATTATGAAGAAAATTGTGTAATTTAGGCTCTACGAAATATGAAATGCATTATGAAGAAAATCGTGTACTGTTGCCTACACGGAAAAAGGGGCCTTTCTGACCAAAAGTGCACCAGTATCCCAAAGTATTAATCGAAATCAAGCATAGAAAACAGCGTTAGCATTAATAAAACAAATTTTCCCACGAATTAAGTTGCACGTAAATGTGTGTATTTTCTCACAAATGATGTTCAGAAATCCGCTAATATGCCATTTAGCAGACGCTTTTATCCAAAGCGATTTACAGTCATGTGCGCATACATGTTTACGTATGGGTGGTCCCAGAGATGGAACCCACTACCCTGGCGTTACAAGCGCCATGCTCTACCAATTGAGCTACAGAGGACCACGTATAAATAGATCAATTGTGCCTTTTTGATGGAAATATTGAGGTGGGATTTTGGAGATCAGGTCATAATTTACGCGCGCTCTCTGCAAATAAGGCGGGCCAGCTGGATGTCCTAGGGCACGATATGCACCCTCTTTGCGGGATGGCACACAGTTTGGTGTCCTCGAACAGACCGACCAGGTAAGCCTCGCTGGCCTCCTGCAGGGCCATCACGGCGGAGCTCTGGAAGCGCAGGTCGGTCTTGAAGAACAGGGCGATTTTTTCTCCCCAGGCGCTGGAAGGGCACATTGCGGAGGAGCAGCTCAGTGGAGCTTTGGTAACGACGGATCTCTCTGAGACACGGTGCCGGGCATGTAACGCGGAGGCTCTCCTGCGCGCAGCCTTGGCGGCGAGCTGCATCCTGTAGGCTTTGCCACGGGTGGATTTGCGAGCGGTTTGCTTGGTTCTGGCCATGGCGCTAGCTTCCTTCTTAGACAGTCGGAGTATAGCCTCGAAATGCCCATGTGAAATGTATAAAGCCGGCAGTGGCATCTGCTGATTGGACACCATCTCCACAACACCCAGATTGTCCCGTTGCGGAGGCCTCCTCTGTCGGCTATCGGAAGGGATGCTTTGCTTCTTTTCTTTTTTGACCGCGCACCCAAAACAGTACACTGCGCGCCCAAAACAATACACTGCGTGCCCAAAAAACACACTGTACGCCCAAAAAACAATACAATTTGCGATGTTTAATTGAAGAAATCAATTAAATCATGTGCGCATGATTTCAAGGTTCTGCAGTGGCCTAGCCAGTCTCCAGATCTCAACCCCATAGAAAATCTTTGGAGGGAGTTGAAAGTCTGTGTTGCCCAGCGACAGCCCCAAAACATCACTGCTCTAGAGGAGATCTGCATGGAGGAATGGGTCAAAATACCAGCAACAGTGTGTGAAAACCTTGTGAAGACTTACAGAAAACGTTTGACCTGTGTCATTGCCAACAAAGGGTATATAACAAAGTATTGAGAAACTTTTGTTATTGACCAAATACTTATTTTCCACCATAATTTGCAAATAAATTCATCAAAAATCCTACAATGTGATTTTGTGGATTTTTTTTCTCTCATTTTGTCTGTCATAGTTGACGTGTACCTATGATGAAAATTACAGGCCTCTCTCATCTTTTTAAGTGGGAGTACTTTGTCACGGATTCTGCCGAGGCTGCTCCCCCTCCTGGTACGAGCAGGCGTCGGCGGTCGCCGTCCCCGGAGTACTAGCTGCCACCGATCTTTGTTTCTGTGTGTGATTGCTTTTGTCTGTCTGTCACACCTGTGTCCAATTGTGTATTGATCACCTGTCCTATAAGTTCTGTCTGTTTGCTTAGTAGGATTGTGTGTTGTTGTTCGCCTGTCGTTGTGCTGCGTGTTTCGTTTCTTGTTTTCTGTTTTAGTGTTTTACGCAGTGTGCGTAAATGCTCGCCTCTGTATTTTTCGAGGTAGTTAATTTACCGTTTCCTTGTTGGATTTGTGAGTAAACTCTGTTGGACTGAGCCTCGGTGTCCTGCGCCTGACTTCCACCCCACATACACCTCACCTCATGACAGAACAACACACCATCATGGAGTCAGCAGGAGCAGTGGCGGCACCCAGGTTGCTGGAGGAGCGGTTACGCTATCAAGACATCTTGTTCCAGCAACTTGAGGCCGCCCTTGACGAGGTGTCCAACAAGATGAGTCGCTTGGTGACGAGGGAAGTGCCCACGCCATCGCCCACGATCCCATCACCAACGGCCAGTCCTCCTCTCTCAGCACCGGAACCCAGTGGCATTCAGCTCTCGCTCCCGAGGGCATATGACGGTTCTGCAGCCGGGTGTCAGGGGTTCCTCCTGCAGATAGAACTATACCTGGCTACTATACACCCAGCGCCCTCGGGATACGAGAGCGTCTCCGCCCTCATCTCCTGTCTATCCGGTAAGGCGTTGGAATGGGCCAACGCCGAATGGAGGAGAATAGACGCAGCTACCATCACCTACGCTGAGTTCTCCCGCCGCTTCCGGGCAGTCTTCGATCACCCACCTGAAGGGAAGGCGGCGGGGGAGCGTCTGTTCTACCTCCGACAGGAGAAGAGGAGCGCACAGGAGTTCGCACTGGAGTTCCGGACGTTAGCTGCGGATGCGGGATGGAATGAGAGGGCCCTCATCGACCAGTACCGGTGTAGCCTGCGAGAGGACGTTCGTCGTGAGCTGGCCTGCAGGGACACCAACCTATGCTTCGACCAGCTGGTGGACATCTCCATCAGGCTTGACACCCTGCTGGCCGCCCGCGGACGTCCCGAGTGGGGGTCGTCCATTCCATCCTCCAGCACCTCTGAGCCAATTCCCATGGAGCTCGGGGTGCTGGCGCTAGAGAGAGGAGGAGGGAGAACCCGAGGAGGGCCAACCCCTGCACCAACTGTGGCCGTGGAGGACACACCGCGGCCAGGTGCTGGGGAGGGTCTTCTGAGAGAGGGGACAACAGGTCACGCACTGGGGGAGTCATTTCAGGTGAGTAGGCGCCCCACTTACCCAGAGCTCTCTGTTGGTCACATGAGCATTCCTGTGCGTTTTCCACAGGTGGCACCTCATTCCCAGCATAAGGCGCTAGTAGATTCAGGCGCAGCTGGGAACTTTATTGATCGGGCATTTTGTGCTAGGTTAGGAATTCCCCTTCGGCCGGTAGAAGTTCCATTCCCTGTCCATGCGTTAGACAGCCGGCCGTTGGGGTCGGGTCTGATCAGGGATGTCACAGCACCGCTGACGATGACTACGCAGGGGGGTCATGAGGAAATCATTCAGTTTTATCTGATTGACTCTCCTGCGTACCCAGTGGTGTTGGGGCTTCCCTGGTTAAGCACCCACGATCCTACCATAGCGTGGCAACAGAGGGCTCTTATGGAGTGGTCTGCCCAGTGTGTAGGGAGATGTCTAGGTGTTTCCATAGGGGCGACCTCGGTAGAGAGTCCGAACCAAGTGCCCGCACTGCGCATTCCACCCGAGTATGAGGATTTAGCACTAGCGTTTAGCAAATCGAGGGCAGCACGGCTATCTCCTCATAGACAGGGGGGACTGTGCGATAAATCTCCAGACCGGAGCAGCTTTTCCCAGGAGTCATGTGTATCCCCTGTCTCAAGAGGAAACTGCGGCTATGGAGACTTACATAGCCGAGTCCTTGGCACAGGGATACATACGGCCCTCTACTTCTCCGGTCTCTCGAGTTTCTTCTTTGTCAAGAAGAAGGACGGGGATTGCGCCCGTGTATTGATTACCGTAGTCTCAATCAGATCACAGTAAAATACAGTTACCCACTTCCACTGATTGCGACGATGACGGAGTCATTACGCGGAGCGCGTTTTCTTCACAAAGTTGGATCTCAGGAGCGCGTACAATTTGGTGCGCATTAGGGAGGGGGGATGAATGGAAAACAGCATTTAGCACCACCTCGGGTCATTACGAGTATCTCGTCATGCCGTAAGGGTTAATGAATGCTCCTTCAGTCTTCCAATCCTTTGTTGATGAGATTTTCCGGGACATGCATGGGCAGGGTGTAGTGGTGTACATTGACGACATTCTAGTGTATTCTTCTACACGAGCCGAGCATGTAGCCCAGGTGCGCCGAGTATTGAGACGACTGTTGGAGCATGACTTGTATGTCAAGGCAGAGAAATGCCTGTTCTTCCAGGAGTCCGTCTCCTTTTTGGGTTATCGGTTGTCCGCGTCTGGCGTGGAGATAGAGGTAGATCGGGTATCAGCTGTGCGTAATTGGCAAACTCCAACCACCGTAAAAGAGGTGCAGCGGTTCTTGGGTTTTGCTAATTACTACCGGAGGTTTATCCGGGGTTTTGGACAGGTTGCAGCTCCCATTACGTCCCTGCTAAAGGGGGGTCCGGTGCGCTTGCAGTGGTCAGCTGAGGCGGACAGGGCATTTGTCAAGCTGAAGAACCTGTTCGCCTCGGCCCGGTGCTGGCGCATCCGGATCCCTCTTTGCCTTTCCAAGTAGAGGTGGACGCGTCCGAGACCGGTATTGGGGCAGTCCTGTCACAACGGTCCGGCACGTCACCTAAGCTCCGCCCCTGTGCGTTCTACTCCAAGAAGCTCAGCTCGGCGGAGCGCAATTATGACGTTGGGGACAGGGAGCTGTTAGCTGTAGTCCAGGCCCTAAAGGTGTGGAGGCATTGGCTTGAGGGGGGCTCAACACCCTTTTCTCATTCTGACTGATCACCGTAACCTGGAGTACATCCGGGCAGCTAGGAGATTGAACCCTCGTCAGGCTAGGTGGAACATGTTCCTAACCCGGTTTGTTTTTAAGATCACATACATCCCTGGGTCCCAGAACGGTAAGGCAGACGCACTGTCCCGACAGTATGACACGGAGGAGAGGTCCATTGAGCCTACTTCCATACTGCCGAAGTCTTGTCTGGTGGCTCCGGTAGTATGGGAGGTCGATGCGGAGATCGAGCGGGCGCTGCGTACCGACCCTACTCCCCCCGAGTGTCCTGTGGGGCGGACGTACGTTCCGCTCGAGGTTCGTGATCGGCTTATTTCTTGGGCTCATACATCACCCTCCTCTGGACATCCTGGTATTGGTCGGACGGTGCACTGCCTTAGCGTGAAATACTGGTGGCCAACGTTAGCCAGGGATGTGAGGGTTTATGTCTCCTCCTGCTCGGTGTGTGCCCAGTGTAATTGGTAGACGTGTAAAAAAAAAAAGCAGACATTGAAGATTCCTTTGAGCATGGTGAAGTTATTAATTACTGTCACAATCCGGGTTAGAACTCCGGTCTCAGAAGTGTAGAGCTGGGGGTACTACCCCTTAGCCACAGAGGAGATGTTGTAGGACCCAAATGAAACACCCAAGGCAATACTCCAGGCAAGTAGATTTAATGTTCACAAAACAGGAGGCAAAACAAAACAACTCCACGAGGGGAGAAAAACAAACTAAAGATAACTTCAAAAAACTTACTAGGACAGACACGGTGAGACAAAGCAGGAGACACACAGTCAGGACGCAATAACCAAGTGACAAACAAGGGGAAAACACACAGCTAAAATACACAAGGGGAAACAAGGCACAGGTGACCTGGATAAGCTAATTAGGACACATGAGGAAGAACTAAGGCAAAGGGGAACACAGCTGACCTCTAGAGGCCAGGAGACAAACAGGGGAAGCAGGAAGCTGACAATTACACTTTGGATGGTGTATTAATACACCCAGTCACTACAAAGATACAGGCGTCCTTCCTAACTCAGTTGCCGGAGAGGAAGGAAACCGAAACCGCTCAGGAATTTCACCATGAGGCCAATGGTGACTTCAAAACAGTAGTTACAGAGTTTAATGGATGTGATAGGGGAAAGATGAACAACATTGTAGTTAATCCACAAAACTAACCTAATTGACAGAGTGAAAAGAAGGAAGCCTGTACAGAATAAAAATATTCCAAAACATGCATCCAGTTTGAAACAAGGCACTAAAGTAATACTGCAAAAAATGTGGCAAAGCAATTAACTTTTTGTCCTGAATACAAAGTGTTAAGTTTGGGGCAAATCCAATACAACACATTACTTAGTACCACGCTCCATATTTTCAAGCATAGTGGTGGCTGCATAATGTTATTGGTATGCTTGTAATTGTTAAGGACTTGGGAGTTTTTCCAGGATAAAAAAGAAACGGAATGGAGCTAAGCACAGGCAAAAACCTAGAGGAAAACCTGGTTCAGTCTGCTTTCCATCAGACACTGGGAGATTAATTCACCTTTCAGCAGGACAATAACCTAAAACACCAGGCCAAATCTACACTGGAGTTGCTTACCAAGAAGACAGTGAATTTTCCTGAGTGGCCGAGTTACAGTTTTGACTTAAATCTACTTGAAAATCTATGGCAAGACCTGAAAATGGTTGTCTAGCAATGAACAACAAACAATTTGACAAAGCTTGAAGAATTTTGAAGAGAATAATGGGCAAATGTTGCACAATCCAGGTGTGGAATGCTCTTAGAGACTTACCCAGAAAGACTGCCAAAGGTGATTCTACAAGGTATTGACTCAGGGGTGTGAATACTTATGTAAATGAGATATTTCTGTATTTCATTTTCAATAAATTTGCAAACATTTCTAAAAACATGTTTTCACTTTGTCATTATGGGGTATTGTGTGTAGATTGGTGAGAATTGTTTTTCCATTTAATCCAATTCAGGCTGTAACACAACAAAATGTGGAATAAATCAAAAGGTATGAATACTTTCTGAAGGCACTGTAAGTCTTTAGAAGGTAAGGGCTTCTGTTCTTCTACATAGATCATAGGAAATCCCAGGACATAGTGTCTACAATACCGTAATATGCTCACATAGTTGTTGTCACAAACTGAGGTGGATATTACCTTCCCACTGAACAAACAATTTCTGTACTTACAACATTCTTATAAAACATTGTTTGCTTGGTGGACCATATTTGTTTATTGACATTTGTCAATAAAACTCATGAATGCAACTGTTTGTCAAATTGTTTTGTGTTCTACTTGTAGCCCTGGTTGTCCTGAAACGAAAATGGTAAAACTCTTCAATGTGACACTTCCTGGTTCCAACTGAGTCTAATGCTTTATAACACATGAATAAGCTGCTACAACAATAAATCGTAAACACGCTATACGAATACTCATTACTTAAGCATCAATAACTAATTAACTAAGCATGTATAACACATGAATAAGCGCTCATTACCACTATTACAACAGTAATTAATCTACGTACGGTACTTCATGCCAGTGAGCTTGGCGGTGGACTCCTTGAGGTTGTGGTGGTAGCGGTTGGTAAAGGAGCCCAGGCTGCGGGCGATGAGGGCCACCGTACGGAAGCGTGCCCGCGCCTGGCTGGCCGTGTTGGCGCCGGTGGCGTTCTGCTTGCTGTGTCCTCCATTCCCCGGGGGCCTCAACCCTCCTCTTCCTCCGTCCTGGTCCGAACATGCAAACGACACCTGCATGGTGGTGGCTGTACTGTCGGTGGTGGTGGGCTACTGGGGCTGCTTGCCCTGCTCCAGGCTTCACTGGGCTGTATGTGTCTGTAGTGTCTTTGTCTCTCCTGGGGTGGTCTTTGTCTCTCCTTTGGTAATCCTGCACTTCACTGTTTTGTCTAAAAGTCCCCTCTGCTCTCTCTCTCTCTCTCTCTCTCTCTCTCTCTCTCTCTCTCTCTCTCTCTCTCCTCTCTCTCTCTCTCTCTCTCTCTCTCTCTCTCTCTCTCTCTCTCTCTCTCTCTCTCTCTCTCTCTCTCTCTCTCTCTCTCTCTCTCTCTCTCTCTCTCTCTCTCTCTCTCTCTCTCTCTCTCGCTCTCTCTCGCTCTCTCTCTCTCTATTTATGTCTCAATTTGTCTCTCGCTCTCTCTATCCTCTTCTCCTTCTCGTTCTGTCTCTCAATCTACCTCTTTCTCTTCTGTTTGTTCTATCTGGCTCTCAGCCCTTCTCTTTTTCTTCCCTCCTCTCCTCTCAGGCTAGTCTGTGCCACTGAGGAGGTTCTCTGGGTGTAGGGGACAGCGGGTCCACAGTAGTGACTTTAGTGTTTAATCCCTCTGTGTCCAAGGACTGAACTTTTGAATATTATTTTTGGGGCGCCTCAAGTGACATTTTTTACAACCTTTATTTCTGATAGAATTAGTTAATTGCATCCGCCATGGAGCCCAGTTTCATAATATTACCTTCTGTCCCTGGTTATGATGTAATTGCGAAAAAACAGGCCTTATGTTTGGGCATTTTTCACCCTACCAGCTCCTATTAGTTCTATTGAGCTCCGTGACACCGACTCGCCTTCAGAACGTTCTATTCCCAGCCCATTGTTCTGCGTCACAATGCCAGCTTCACTATTGTTATCAATGAGACCTGCCTGCGTTAACCCTGTAGGTTTACCAGAATTCATTGGACAACACCTAGTAAGCAATACTATACACATTCAAAAGTGAAATAGATATGTTATCAACATGTAAATCAAGGCTAGAAGAATCAGAACCCCTAGAAAAGTAGTTCTAACCTTTAATATGACTGGGCAAAGTGGTATCTATTATAGTACACTAGATCACGGAAAACATGGACCACAGCAGTCTAAACGAGTCTCCCGAGTGGCGCAGTGGTCTAAGGCACTGCATTGCAGTGCTAGCTGTGCCACTAGAGATCCTGGTTCGAATCCAGGCTCTGTCGTAGCCGGCCGCGACCGGGAGACCCATGGGGCGGCGCATAATTGGCCCTGCGTCGTCCAGGGTAGGGGAGGGAATGGCCGGCAGGGATGTAGCTCAGTTGGTAGGGCATGGTGTTTGCAACACCAGGGTTGTGGGTTCAATTCCCACGGGGGTCCAGTATCAAAAATAATGTATGCACTAACTGTAAGTCGCTCTGGATAAGAGCATCTGCTAAATGACAAAAAATGTATTTAAAAAAAAATTGTAAACATAGCACAGGGCAATAAAGCAATATGTCCACTAGATGTCAGCAAAGGGACCTCTCATGTATTGCAAGCATGGTCACTGTCTGTCACCTTGATTATTCAAATGTTTCTCTCGACCTGTGCACCTACGTTTTATTCTTTCATAGGCTAGGTTGTTGCAACCTCATGATGGGTAAAGGGAAAATTAGAGTATCATGTAGTAGCCTAAACCTATCGATGTTACATTGAGCTGGGTGAATGGAATATGAATGACAGTCATCCATTTTTTTACATTTTATGCTGTAATAGAAATAAGGCCATGCTCATAAAATAAAAATCGTCCTCCCTTATCTTAAACGGCACCGACCACGACTGGAATACAGATAACCTAATTTGAGCCCAGTGCAGCCATAACTGTGGCCATGAATTAGGACCATAAACATAATCTGATGAGGTTGTGAGGCACATGTAGCCATACAGTTCAAATGATTCAGCTGACAAGACCTATCCCTTAGCACATTCTGAGCAGGGTACATCAAAGGCTAAATAACTATGAATACATTTAGGTCTTCACATTTATGTATGTGTACTGTGTGTCTACTGTGTGTGTATGGCTGCGTATGTGTGTGTGTGTGTGTGTGTGTGTGGGTGGGTGCAGTGCATGCATTTATCACTGTGTGTATGTACTCTATGTTGTGGAGGGGAGGGGGAAAAGGGGGGGGCGGGGCTAAACACCAGTGAAATGAACTAATCCTCTCAGTCAGTTTGTCCTCACACCTGGAATAACAGCACGATTATCTCCTCACTAACCCATCAGTGCTCCAGGCCAGCCACACTTTGGCTGGCTGTTGTGTGTGAAAGGTAGTTCATTGAGTTCTGAATCGACTGGAGCACTGAGTGAGACAATTAGCCTAATGAAGAAAAGAAGCAGCAGGGAAATCACACTCAGTGCCCAAGTAACAGCTGCTCAGTGAATATTCATGGGGCTGGCGGTTTTGAAATACATAAGGCACAGTGTCGCTGAATACCAATCATTGCATTTTCCACTAAACACCGCTGCTCCCCTAGGGCAAGCACACTCTAATCATGATCATTTCTGATATCATTATTGGACCGGCTCTCTCACAGATGTAACATCTGCCATTGTTGTGGCCATCCAACAGGCCATTTATTATACAGCCGTTTCTCAGAAACATAACACCCTTAATGTGCTAGGGTCATGCTACAGAGTAACAACGAATGGATGACCTCTGTAAGAGCAAACACAGTATAGTTTAAGTCAAAAGTTTACATACACTTAGGTTGGAGTCATTAAAACTTGTTTTTCAACCACTCCACAAATGTCTTGTTAACAAACTATAGTTTTGGCAAGTCGTTAGGACATCTACTTTGTGCATGACACAAGTAATTTTTCCAACAATTGTTTACAGACAGATTATTTCACTTATAATTCACTAAATCACAATTCCAGTGGGTCAGAAGTTTACATAGATTAAGTTGACTGCGCCTTTAAACAGCTTGGTAAATTCCAGAAAATGATGTCATGGCTTTAGAAGCTTCTAATAGGCTAATTGATATCATTTGAGTCAATTGGAGGTGTACCTGTGGATGTATTTCAAGGCCTACCTTGCCTCTTTGCTTGACATCATGAGAAAATCAAAAGAACTCAGCCAAGACCTCAGAAAAAAAATTGTAGACCTCAACAAGTCTGGTTCATCCTTGGGAGCAATTTCCAAACGCCTGAAGGTACCACGTTCATCTGTACAAACAATAGTACGCAAGTATAAAAACCATGGGACCACGCAGCCGTCATACCGTTCAGGAAAGAGGCGCATTCTGTCTCCTGGAGATGAACGTATTTTGGTGCGAAAAGTGCAAATAAATCCCAGAACAACAGCAAAGGACCTTGTGAAGATGTTGGAGGAAACAGGTACAAAAAAGGATCTATATCCACAGTAAAACAAGTCCTATATAGACATAACCTGAAAGCCGCTCAGCAAGGAAGAAGCCACTGCTCCAAAACTGCCATAAAAAAGCCAGACTACGGTTTGCAACTGCACATGGGGACAAAGATCGTACCTTTTGGAGAAATGTCCTCTGGTCTGATGAAACAAAAATAGAACTGTTTGGCCATAATGACCATCGTTATGTTTGGAGGAAAAAGGGGAACGCTTGCAAGCCGAAGAACACCATCCCAACCGTGAAGCACGGGGGTGGCAGCATTATGCTGTGGGGATGCTTTGCTGCAGGAGGGACTGGTGCACTTCACAAAATAGATGGCATCATGAGGAAGGAAAATTATGTGGATATATTGAAGCAACATCTCAAGACATCAGTCAGGAAGTTAAAGCTTGGTTAAAAATGGGTCTTACAAATGGACAATGACCCCAAGCATACTTTCAAAGTTGTGGCAAAATGGCTTAAGGACAACAAAGTCAATGTATTGGAGTGGCCATCACAAAGCCCTGACCTCAATCCTATAGAACATTTGTGGGCAGAACTGAAAAAGCGTGTGCGAGCAAGGATGCCTACAAACCTGACTCAGTTTCACCAGCTCTGTCAGGAGGAATGGGCCAAAATTCACCCAATTTATTTTGGGAAGCTTGTGGAAGGCTACACGAAACATTTGACCCAAGATAAACAATTTAAAGGCAATGCTACCAAATACTTATTGAGTGTATGTAAACTTCTGACCCACTGGGAATGTGATGAAAGAAATAAAATCTGAAAGAAATCATTCTCGCTACTATTATTCTGACATTTCACATTCTTAAAATAAAGTGGTGATCCTAACTGACCTAAGACAGGGATTTTTTACTAGGATTGAATGTTAGGAATTGTGAAAAACTGAGTTTAAATGTATTTGGCTAAGGTGTATGTAAAATTCTGACTTCAACTGTAGCACTTGGGGAGGAAACTGTAATGGCGAGTGAATTTGCATTGATTTGCATTTGACGAGTGTAACTAGTGTCTTGACAGTTTTACTTGACATTGGCCATAACAGTGGAGGTAATGCAATCCAGACTTAGCACGGCAAAAATTATTTATAAATACCACTGTTTACTTTTTACATTCTACAGAGTGGTCACTCACGGTAACTAAAAAAGTCCCATTTAAAGCAGCAAGCAATATCAATTATGCATTGAGATAAGCATACAGTGGATCTTGATTAAGAAAACAAATCAGATATGTCTCTATGAAAATGTTCTCATTGATTAAAAGTCAGGGAAGCGCTTCGGGACATTTGGGTTTCTATTCATTAGAGCTGGCCACTGACAGTATCACAGATTGATTATAGGAGGAGTGAATTAGGTTTTCATTCACTCTGTCATCACTCACCATGGCAGAGAGCACTTAAAAAACAATCAGTCAATCACCATGTATCAGATGGACTTGGAATTATACAACGTTAGACAACATGGCCCACAATCCTCTATAGTCAACAGGATAGCCAGTTGGACAGTCAATGTATGACTCAACACTGCCATCTAGAGATTCTGTAAAAATATCCTTGCCCCCTAAAAAAATGACATTTTCATTAGTTAATTTGACCATATACTGTATCTAAACTGTAAGTTAGACATGCATTAACCCCATACTGCATCAAGACTTAAATTGGGACATTCATACAGACCTTACTTACTGTAAACAGAAACCTTAAAAGCTCTCTGGGGCTTCCTAGAGGGGGAACCTGGCCCCATAGTTGAGAATTAAGTTGGTATACCAATAAACTGGAGACATGTTTTGAGGTTTTTGGAATCATTCTACTTTGTTGCACAAAAATATTAGGACCTGAAATTGATTGCATGATCATGACCACTGACCAGTTCATGAAAAAATCACCAACATGGGCCTAAAATACCTGAAGAATTCCTGTAGGCCTATGACCTCTAAATGCAATTTCTTTACAACCATGCGTTAACTTCAATGCATCATTTAAAACAAACATGTTATTAAATATAACCACACAAATGGTTTCTAAGGTGTTATGGGTAAGATTTTTTATAGTCTGAGACACTGAAGGGGCTGGCCTTGACCCTATGGCAGCTGTGTCACCCTCACAAGGCCAGAGTTCTACTGTGAATGACAGACCAGTGCCACAGGGGTGTGTGAAACACTCTGAGACCCTGTTGAGATCTATCAAACACATGTGTATCTGTGTGATGGTGTGAAACTGTGGAAATTATTTATATCAAATTTAAAGCATGAAATCCTCACATCGCCTTTATATAATTTGTTGGATTCTTTATGAAAGCGTGAGTAGGTAAGTCGTAAGACACAGAATGAGTTAGCTTCCATGGGGCTCTTAGAGTTCATCAGAAAACACGCATGGTGGTAGAAACTTATCTCTGAAAATAAATGATCTGTATTAAGCAGATGTGTAGTAAAGTAAGTGTGGAAGACAGTTTTCTGCCCCTCCCAAAATATAGAATTTGTAGAGAATTGGCCCTCTTTCTGGGACTCACCCACAAACAGGACCAAGCCTGGCCTGCTGAGGAGTGATGGACTCCATCCTAGCTGGAGGGGTGCTCTCATCTTATCTACCAACATAGACAGGGCTCTAACTCCTTTAGCTCCCCAATGAGATAGGGTGCAGGCCAGGCAGCAGGCTGTTAGCCAGCCTGACAGCTTAGTGGAGTCTGCCACTAGGACAGTCATTGTAGTCAGCTCAGCTATCCCCATTGAGACCGTGTCTGTGCCTTGATCTAGGTTGAGCAAAACTAAACATGGCGGTGTTCGCCTTAGCAATCTCACTGGAATAAAGACCTACTCCAGTCCTGTCATTATTGAAAGAGACTGTGATATCTCACATCTCAAAATAGGGTTACTTAATGTTAGATCCCTCACTTCCAAGGCAGTCATAGTCAATGAACTAATCACTGATCATAATCTTGATGTGATTGGCCTGACTGAAACATGGCTCAAGCCTGATGAATTTACTGTGTTAAATGAGGCCTCTCCTCCTGGTTACACTAGTGACCATATCCCCCACGCATCCTTCAAAGGCGGAGGTGTTGCTAACATTTATGACAGCAAATTTCAATTTACAAAAAAAAAAGACTGCTTTTTGTCTTTTGAGCTTCTAGTCATGAAATCTATGCAACCTACTCAATCACTTTTTATAGCTACTGTTTACAGGCCTCCTGGGCCTTATACAGCGTTCCTCAATGAGTTCCCTTAATTCCTATCGGACCTTGTAGTCATGGCAGATAATATTCAAATTTTTGGTGACTTTAATATTCACATGGAAAAGTCCACAGACCCACTCCAAAAGGCTTTCGGAGCCATCATCGACTCAGTGGGTTTTGTCCAACATGTCTCCGGACCTACTCATTGCCACTGTCATACACTGGATCTAGTTTTGTCCCGTGGAGTAAATATTGTGGATCTAAATGTTTTTCCTCATAATCCTGGACTATCGGACCACCATTTTATTAAATTAGCAATCGCAACAAATAATCTGCTCAGACCCCAACCAAGGATCAACAAAAGCTGTGCTATAAATTCTTAGACAACCCAAAGATTCCTAGATGCCCTTCCAGACTCCCTCCACCTACCCAAGGACATCGGAGTACAAAGATCGGTTAATTACCTAATTGAGGATCTTAATTTAACCTTGCGTAATACCCTAGATGCAGTCGCACCCCTAAAAACAAAAAACATTTGTCACAAGAAATTTGCTCCCTGGTATACAGAAAATACCCGAGCCCTGAAGCAAGCTTCCAGAAAATTGGAACGGAAATGGTGCTCCACCGACTAGCTTGGAAAGACAGTACCGTGCAATATCGAAGAGCCCTCACTGCTGCTCGATCATCCTATTTTTCCAACCTAATTGAGGAGAATAAGAACAACCCCAAATATATTTTGATACTGTCGCAAAGCTAACTAAAAAGCAGCATTCAACAAGATAGGATAGCTTTCACTTCAGCAGGGATAAATTCATGAACTTCTTTGATGAAAAGATCATGATCATTAGAAAGCAAATTATGGACTCCACTTTGAATCGGCGTATTTCTCCAAAGCTCAGTTGTCCTGAGTCTGCACAGAACTGCCAGGACCTAGGATCAATGGAGACACTCAAGTTTTTAAATCCTATATCTCTTGACACATTCATGAAAATAGTAATGGCCTCTAAACCGTCAAGCTGCATACTGGACCCTATTCCAACTAAACTACTGAAAGAGCTACTACCTGTGCTTGGCCATCCTATGTTGAACATAATAAATGGCTCCCTATCCACCGGATGTGTACCAAACTCACTAAAAGTGGCAGTAATAAAGCCTCTTTTGAAAAAGCCAAACCTTGACCTGGAAAATGTAAAATAAACTATCGGCCTATATCGAATCTCCCATTCCTCTCAAAAATGTTAGAAAAAGCTGATGCGCAGCAACTCACTGCCTTCCTGAAGACAAAAAATTTATACAAAATGTTTCAGTCTGGTTTTAGACCCCTTCATAGAACTGAGACTGCACTCGTGAAGGTGGTAAATTACCTTTTAATGGCGTCAGACCAAGGCTCTGCATTTGTCCTCGTGCTCTTAGACCTTAGTGCTGCTTTTGACACCATCGATCACCACATTCTTTGGGAGAGATTAGAAACCCTAATTGGTCTACATGGACAAGTTCTTGCTTGGTTTAGATTTTATCTGTCGGAAAGATATCAGTTCGTCTCTCTGGATGGTTTGTCCTCTGACAAATCCATTGTAAGTTTCGGCGTTCCTCAAGGTTCTGTTTTAGGACCACTATTGTTTTCACTATATATTCTACTTCTTGGTGATGTCATTCGGAAACACAATGTCAACTTTCACTGCTATGCGGACGACACACAGCTGTACATTTCGATGAAACATGGTGAAGCCCCAAAATTGACTACCCTGGAAGCCTGTGTTTCAGACATAAGGAAGGGGATGGCGGCAAATGTTTTACTTTTAAACTCTGACAAAACAGAGATGCTAGTTCTAGGTCCCAAGAAACAAAGAGATTTGCTGTTGGATCTGACAATTCATCTTGATGGCTGTACAGTCGTCTCAAATAAAACTGTGAAGGACCTCGGCGTTACTCTGGACCCTGATCTCTCTTTTGACGAACATATCAAGAATATTTCAATGACAGCTTTTTTCCATCTTCGTAACATTACAAAAATCAGAAACGTTTTGTCCAAAAATGATGCAGAAAAGCTAATCCATGCTTTTGTCACTTCTAGATTAGACTACTGCAATGCTCTACTCTCCGGCTACCCGGATAAAGCACTAAATAAACTTGAGTTAGTGCTAAACAAGATTGCTAGAATCCTGACTAGAACCAAACAACTTGATAATATTACTCCAGTGCTAGTCTCTCTACATTGGCTTCCTGTTAAGGCTAGGGCTGATTTCAAGGTTTTTCTAAGCAAACAGCTGGAGGCATGGCTTTCTCCTATAGAGCTCCATTTTTATGGAACGGTCTGCCTATCCTTGTGAGAGACGCAGACTCGGTCTCGACTTTTAAGTCTTTACTGAAGACTCATCTCTTCAGTAGGTCCTATGATTGAGTGTAGTCTGGTCCAGGGGTGCGAAGGTGAATGGCAAGGCACTGGAGCGACAAACCTCCCTTGCTGTCTCTGCCTGGCTGGCTCCCCTCTCTCCACTGGGATTCTCTGCCTCTGACCCTATTACGGGGGCTGAGTCACTGGCTTACTAGTGCTCTTCCATGCTGTCCCTAGGAGGGGTGCGTCACTTGAGTGGGTTGAGTCACAGACGTGATCTTCCTGTCCGGTTTTGAGCCCCCTCGGGCTAGTGCGGTGGAGGAGATCTTCGTGGGCTACACTCAGCCTTGTCTCAGGGTAGTAAGTTGGTGGTCTGTTGATATCCCTCTAGTGGTGTGGGGGCTGTGCTTTGGCAAAGTGGGTGGGGTTATATCCTGCCTGGTTGGCCCTGTCCGGGGGTATCGTCAGACGGGGCCACAGTGTCCCCCAACCCACCCCTGTCTCAGTCTCCAGTATCTATGCTGCAATAGTCTATGTGCCAGGGGACTAGGGTCAGTCTGTTTTGTCTGGTGTAATTCTCCTGTCTTATCTGGTGTCCTGACCTATTCACCGGACGTGCTACCTTGTCCCGGACCTGCTGTTTTCGACTCTCTCTCTCTCTACCGCACCTGCTGTCTCAACCTCTGAATGCTCGGCTATGAAAAGCCAACTGACATTTACTCCTGAGGTACTGACCTGTTGCACCCTCTACAACCACTGTGATTATTATTTGACCCTGCTGGTCATCTATGAACGTTTGATCATCTTGAAGAACAATTTGGGCTTAAATGGCCATGTACTCTTATAATTTCCACCCTGCACAGCCAAAAGAGGACTGGCCACCCCTCAAAGCCTGGTTCCTCTCTAGGTTTCTTCCTAGGTACCTGCCTTTCTAGGGAATTTTTCCTAGCCACCGTGCTTCTACATCTGCATTGCTTGCTGTTTGGGGTTTTAGGCTGGGTTTCTGTATAGCACTTTGTGTCATCTGCTCATGTAAAAAGTGCTTTATAAATAAATTTGATTGATAGATTGAAGAGGTGAAAAAAGGTGGAAAATTATTGTTGTCTATCAACAATGACAAGTCACCGGGGTCTGACAACTTGGATGGAAAATTACTGAGGATAATAGCGGACGATATTGCCAGTCCAATTTGCCATATTTTCAATTTAAGCCTACTAGAAAGTGTGTCCCCTCAGGTCTTGAGGGAAGCAGAGGTTATTCCCCTTCCTAAGGATAGTAAAGTCCCCTTTACTGACTCAAATAGCCGACCAATTAGCCTGTTACCAACCCTTAGTAAACTATTGGGAAAAATGGTGTTTGACCAGATACAATGCTATTTTACAGTAAACAAATTGACAACAGACCTTCAGCACACTTATAGGGAAGGACATATAACAAGCACAGCACTTACACAACACTTACACTGATGATTTGCTGAGAGAAATTGATGATTAAAAGATTGTGGGGGCTGTTTTGTTAGACTTCAGTGCGGCTTTTGACATCATCGATCATAGTCTGTTGCTGGAAAAACGTTTGTGTTATGGCTTTACACCCCCTGCTATATTGTGGATAAAGAGTTACCTGTCTAATAGAACACAGAGGGTGTTCTTTAATGGAAGCCTCTCCAACAAAATCCAGGTAGAATCAGGAATTCTAGGCCCCTTACTTTTTTCAATCTTTACAAATAGATGCCACTGGCTTTGAGTAAACCTATGTATGCGGATGACTCAACACTATACATGTCAGCTATCACAGCGACTGAAATGACTGCAACACTTAACAAAGAGCTGACACGGACGACTGATCCGTGTAAAGGAAAGAATGAATGGGGCCATGTATCGTGAGATTCCATCAGCAAGGGCATTGAAGATGAAACGTGGCTGGGTCTTTCAGCATGACAATGATCACAAACACACCGCCCGGGCAACGAAGGAGTGGCTTCGTAAGAAGCATTTCAAGGTCCTGGAGTGGCCTAGCCAGTCTCCAGATCTCAACCCCATAGAAAATCTTTGGAGGGAGTTGAAAGTCCGTGTTGCCCAGCGACAGCCCCAAAACATCACTGCTCTAGAGGAGATCTGCATGGAGGAATGGCCCAAAATACCAGCAACAGTGTGTGAAAACCTTGTGAAGACTTACAGAAAACGTTTGACCTGTGTCATTGCCAACAAATGGTATATAACAAAGTATTGAGAAACTTTTGTTATTGACCAAATATTTATTTTCCACCATAATTTGTAAATAAATTCATAAAATATCCTACAATGTGATTTTCTGGATTTTTTTTCTCATTTCGTCTGTCATAGTTGACGTGTACCTATGATGAAAATTACAGGCCTCTCTCATCTTTTTAAGAGGGAGAACTTGCACAATTGGTGGCTGACTAAATACTTTTTTCCCCCACTATATTTGAGGTTCTTCAAATAGCCTCCCTTTGCCTTGATGACAGCTTTGCACACTCTTGGCATTCTCTCAACCAGCTTCACCTGGAATGCTTTTCCAACAGTTTTGAAGGAGTTCCCACATATGCTGAGCACTTGTTGGATGCTTTTCCTTCACTCTACGGCAGGGGCGGTGTGTTCATTAGGGCGATATGGGCGACGCACTGCCAAACGGGAAAAGGAAGGGATTTTTTTTCTAATCAATTATATCACGGCAACAGTAGTTATCAGTGTTCTAATCTAGACGTCTGATCTGCCACTAAATGTCCAATCAGGCTAAAGTCGTGCTTCAAATGGCCCCGCCCGTTTTTGGGCGATTCCAGTCAGTTTGAAAATCGCCCCAGAAGTATCTCATAGACTCTCATGTTAAATCTATTTTTTTCAAATATCAGAGCTTTCAATACAATCTCTATGGGTTTCTGAGGGCTTGCACTTACGCGCTTTCGTCATACGTAACATAACCATGAACGTAACTAAGAAAAGAGCGGGTAGCAGCGTCAATCAATTCACGTACTACTATCAAAGATGGCTAGCGTTCAGTGCAACTCTATTGTCTCTTTAAAAGAAGTTCACATCAAAGACCATTCAAAACGAGCTACTGGAGTGTATGCTAGCGGTCATGAGGGAACATATTGTGGAGGAGGTGAAGTCGACGAACTTCGTAGCTATCCAAGCTGACGAGACCACGGACGTTTCTACACAGAGACAGCTGATGCTTGTGCTGAGGTACATAGATAGCAACCACAAAAGTGCAGGAGCGCTTTTTTGAGTTCCTTCCCATCTCGGAATCAACCTCAGTCTCAATCGCCAGTGTGCTTTTGGAGAGACTGAACAGTCTTTTTGCCGACGACGAGAAAGTCAAACTCATTGCGCAAGCTTACGATGGAGCCAGTGTGATGAGGGGAGAGAAGGCTGGTGTGCAGCAAAATGTGCGTGAGTATTTCAAGAATGCCCATTACGTGCATTGCTATGCGCATCAGCTGAATTTGATCATGCAGCAAGCTAGAACAGTTTCAGTACAAGTAATGTAGCCTCTCTCTCTTTGTCCCTCCCTGTCTGTCTCTTTAACACACACACGCCCAAATCAGTTCACAGTTGATGTTGTTTAAAATAGTTATTTTTCATTTAAAAAAAAGTAAAAAAAAGCAAGTAATGTGTATATCAGTATTGACTTATATGCTGCCCCTGTCTTCATGTTGTTGCTGGACATATATTTTTTAAAATGTGTGTAGGTCACCTAAATCATCAGAAAAATTGCCCCCCCTGAGAATTTTTTCAGGAGCCGCCACTGCTCTACGGTCCAAGAACACTAAAATAACCTGCCTAAATGACTACCGACCCGTAGCACTCACGTCTGTAGCCATAAAGCGCTTTGAAAGGCTGGTCATGGCTCACATCAACACCATCAACACCATTATCCCAGAAACCTTAGACCCACTCCAATTTGCATACCGCCCTAACAGATCCACAGTGATGCAATCTCTACTGCACTCCACACTGCCCTTTCCCACCTGGACAAGAGGAACACCTACGTGAGAATACTATTAATTGACTACAGCTCAGTGTTCAACACCATAGTGCCCTCAAAGCTCATCACTAAGCTAAGGACCCTGGGACTAAACACCTCCCTCTGCAACTGGATCCTGGACTTTCTGACGGGCCGCCCGCAGGTGGTAAGGGTAGGTAACAACACATTTGCCACGCTGATCCTCAACACGGGGGCCCCTCAAGGGTGCGTGCTCAGTCCCCTCCTGTACTCCCTGTTCACCCATGACTGCATGGCCAGGCACGACTCCAACACCATCATTAAGTCAGGGAAAAAAGAGGACTGAGCACGCCCCCATTCTCATCGACAGGGCTGTAGTGGAACAGGTTGACAGCTTCAAGTTCCTTGGTGTCCACATCCCCAACAAACTATCATAGTCCAAACACACCAAGACAGTCGTGAAGAGGGCACGACAAAGACTATTACCCCTCAGGAGACTGAAAATATTTGGCATGGGTCCTCAGATCCTCAAAAAGTTATACAGCTGCACCATTGAGAGCATTCTGACTGGTTGCATCACCACCTGGTATGGCAACTGTTTAGCCTCCGACTGCAAGGCACTACAGAGGTGCCATCATCAGTGCATCCTATGGTTGATGATATTGTTATGTGTATTAATATAGTTGATGATATTGTTATGTGTATTAATATAGTTGATGATATTGTTATGTGTATTAATATAGTTGATGATATTGTTATGTGTATTCATATAGTTGATGATATTGTTATGTGTATTAATATAGTTGATGATATTGTTATGTGTATTAATATAGTTGATGATATTGTTATGTGTATTAATATAGTTGATGATATTGTTATGTGTATTCATATAGTTGATGATATGTTTTGTGGACAGTGTTATAATAGGTCTACTCTCCTTAAAATGTTTTGGATATAAATTAGATGCGTGGGGTGAATTCGTTCTGTTTCCATCTGTGTGCCCCAGGGTGATCGCTCCTACACTATCTAGAATCTAAAAGGGTTCTTTGGCTGTCCCCATAGGAGAACCCTTTGTAGAACCCTTTTTGGTCCTAGGTAGAACCCTTTTGGGTTCCATGAAGAATCCTTTCCACAGAGGGTTCTACATGGAAGCCAGAATGGTTTTACCTGGAACCCAAAAGCGTTCTCCTGTGGGGACAGCCAGAGGACCCTTTTGGAACTCTTTTTTCTAAGAGTGTTCTGTATCATAGGTCTATAGACTTGTCTTCTCAAAACAGGCTTAAAACACAACAAGCAACAACATTTTCTCTTTCTAATCTACTGTTAACTCTTTTCACTCAGGAAGGTATGTTGTGTGAAAGAGAGACAAATAAATACTGTGGAAAGACTAACAACAACTTACACTTCCTCAAAACAGGTTGTGTGTGTTCATTAGTGCCCATTGTAGAAAAACTTTTGGCAACAGAAACCGTTTAGGTCACGTTGTACAGCGTTTGGAGTAAACTGTTTATGCATTGTTGCAAAACTGTTGGCTGCTGTGTAAACTAATGAATACGACCCAGGTTGTAGCCTACAACTCGGCTGTTGATGTCTGCCTGATGCTGAAACCTGAACTTAGCCTGAGCGGTGTACTATGATGCAAGCTAGATATACTGGTTTTCTAAAGTTAGCTTCAGTTAGCTTCACATTCCAGCTCAGGCCTCATCCATAGGAATGTACAGAGTGCCAGTCATCAGGAAGGTGCTCTCTCAGCAGAACGGAAAATATATAATGACTTGACAGTTTAATCATACAAAATGGCGCTAACTGGACGTGGGCAAGTCAAATTCAATCAGTGGAGGTTGCTGAGGGGAGGACGGCTCATATTAATGATACCATTCCACCTATTCCGCTCCAGCCATTACCACAAGCCCGTCCTCCCCAATTAAGGTGCCACCAACCTCCTGTGAATTCAATACATCAATATTCATTCATCCTAGTTCTACATTTCACATTTCGTATGATAAATGTAATTGTATCATAGTTCTACTATAGTGTAGCGATCTGTGCAACTTCCGGCGTGAGTTTACTGTGAACACTGAGGCTGTACCCACTTTAAGTTACAGTTTTAACAGAGACCAAGTAGGCTATTTGATCATAAATGTAAAAAAGGCCTCCAATAACATTTAACATGGAAATAGCTGTTCTATCATTCAGCCTACAGTAGCAGCCAATGTGTGGTGTTCAATGTAAGCCTACATTCCATGAGACATTCCAAAAAACATGCAGAGCTTGACATTAACCTGTTTATCTACTTGTCCTTCACACAAGGAGGAGGTGACTGAAAATGTTGTTGTGTTTGATGCAAGAAACCACTTTACTAAATAGAATGCATCATTATTCCCATGTACTATGATGCAATTCCAACCAAGTAACCCAATTGGCGCCAGTGGCGCGATGCGTAGGTTGTTTGCTTTTTACAAGTGCAACCTGGGTTCACTTCCCTGCCCCGCTGTTTGCTACATTGGTGTCAGAAGTAGTATGGTGTCTGTGAGGCCATCAGATTGCACGGCCCGGATGTGTGAGGGGTCTGAGTAGTCGAAGCACGAGACTTGCTTTTATAGGGGGCAGTGTGAGACAGGTTACAATTCCCATCGCAGCAATAGGGTTAACCTAGTTTTGGCCAGCGACCTGGGTTCACTGCCCTGCCCCGCTGTTTGCTACAATATTATGCATGCCATCAAAGCCACTCCACAACACAACACTAAACAATACATTCATTGCACTATAACGGTGACAAACGGTGCCCACAAACTGTTAGGGCCTACATAAAGCAGAGTCCCGACAGCAGAGTCCCGACAGCAGAGTCCCGACAGCAGAGTCCCGACAGCAGAGTCCCGACAGCAGAGTCCCGACAGCAGAGTCCCAACAGCAGAGTCCCAACAGCAGAGTCCCAACAGCAGAGTCCCAACAGCAGAGTCCCGACAGCAGAGTCCCGACAGCAGAGTCCCAACAGCAGAGTCCCGACAGCAGAGTCCCGACAGCAGAGTCCCGACAGCAGAGTCCCGACAGCAGAGTCCCGACAGCAGAGTCCCAACAGCAGAGTCCCAACAGCAGAGTCCCAACAGCAGAGTCCCAACAGCAGAGTCCCGACAGCAGAGTCCCAACAGCAGAGTCCCGACAGCAGAGTCCCGACAGCAGAGTCCCAACAGCAGAGTCCCAACAGCAGAGTCCCAACAGCAGAGTCCCAACAGCAGAGTCCCAACAGCAGAGTCCCGACAGCAGAGTCCCGACAGCAGAGTCCCGACAGCAGAGTCCCAACAGCAGAGTCCCGACAGCAGAGTCCCAACAGCAGAGTCCCGACAGCAGAGTCCCGACAGCAGAGTCCCAACAGCAGAGTCCCGACAGCAGAGTCCCAACAGCAGAGTCCCGACAGCAGAGTCCCGACAGCAGAGTCCCAACAGCAGAGTCCCAACAGCTGTCCTATAATTTCTCTTCATTATTTCTCTTCATATGACAAGGATTAAAAAGGATTTGCCTGTAGATTGTCAACTTGATTCGTGATGATGACTGCTGGCTAAGATTTTGAAAGTATGATGTTGACATGATCAGTCCAATCAAAGCTACTGTAGATATAATGTGATTTGACGTCATTTTATCTGTGGCCAATGACCTTCTTGGATGGGCACTTCTAATGTAACTCTGTGGCAGCACCGAAGGGGCTTGAATTTTCTAGCTCTACCCTTAGACTTGGCGGTGACGTAGTGTCCCCATGAGTGACAGAGCACTGAGCCAATCACGGAGCAACGCTCTGTATTGTCTTCTGGCTTGACCCACCACCACAGAAAGCACTGAGCTAGGCTGAAACACCTGCATTTTGGAGCTGCCTTACTCAAGAAAACAAAAAAGAGACCATGTTTTTTTGCGGCTTTATTAACTCAATTATATATATATATTATTTTAAAAATTTTTGCAAACTGATATGTGACACGTATTAATGCCAAAATAACATGCAAAACAGGAAAGGCCACCTGCCCTGAATGACGGGTCACCACTGGCTGAGGTATAGACCTTGATCTGCTTTACACAAAAAAATACTGTTATACATTATAACCTAGCCTACTTTAAATAATAAAAAATCTCTTAATTGTTGCAAAAAACCTTTCTGTATAGATCACTGATCCCCCCCAGATCAATCAAGCCCGTTTTAGCCCTTCTGTCTACATTCTCAGATACGTTTAGAAAAGAACAGATTTAAAGATAATAATTGGCTGACTTTTAATGAATACAAATAAGTGTGAGACATGGCCTTGTGTTGCTGCACTGTCTATAACTACCTTAACAAACAGTGACTTATTATTATTATTGACAGTTAACATGGAGAAGAGATGTCACAACCAGATGTTCATTTGATTGCATTAAATAGCCTGACTGTTTCAATATGTCTGTTAGTAAATGTTTTGTAAGAGATAATTAATAAATGATAACAATTCACATTCAAGAATTACTGTGTTAACTACAACCAACATGTTGGATCTCTGTTTAGGGGTCAGTGGTCTAAAATGAGTCTCTCTGGGGAACATGACACCAAAGCTAAGAGGTGAGATGACAATTTTGTTTAAGAATTATTAAGAGTTTATTTCCTAAATGCTATTTCCACAATAATCAGAAATGGTTGCTTATGGGTACCTTCAATATTACTGTTCTCAGATGTTTAATTAATAGATTTTAGATGTAGATAATTATTATTATTTTTATTGCAAAACGCTATATATCCATTGTTTAGCTGAAATTGAATGTTCGTATCCTGTATATTTGACTGTATTATCTGGTTGTCTCACCTAGCTATCTTAAGATGAATGCACTTACTGTAAATAGCTCTGGGTAAGAGCATCTGCTAAACAGGTGGGGCTCTGCCCTGAATGACAGATCACCACTGCTCCAAAGCAACTACATGTTGCACAGGAACCACTGACTCGCTGCATGTTTCTATTATCAAGACACCTGCTGGTACCTCTTAACTGGTTAGGACAGCTCATGAGGTGTCCTAAATATCTGCCAACTAGGTGGGACACTTATAATAAAGAGCTTCAAGCATTGCTTTAATTTATACCCATAAGAGTAGGACTAAAACGGCTTTATTCTCAGCACTTATACGACACATTTTCTACTCTGAGACGCTTTTTGGATATGGGCCCAGATCTCAAAACATTGTTTTTAAAAAAACGAATCATTTTGTTTTCCATAATAAAAAAAGAATATTACTAATGTAAGCCACTGTAAAGACTTGGTTTAGTTTATTGTGTGGCTCTGCTCATGTCCGCGTTCTGAAACTGTCCGCGTCCCCGTACAGAACTGTCCGCGTCCACGTACGGTTTGGCGCCAAGCATATTGTCCAGTTACGCGCAGAGTGGACTGAGGTGATGTTGGGAAATAACGACAGAGTTCGTTACAGTGTTGAGACACCGAAGTTTATTGTTCAATTTGCTTTTTTGCGTAATGGTCAGTGACAGTATGAGTGTAGCCAGATCCTTTTCACTCGCTAGTCTTGTTTAATTGTGTGGTTCACCGGATTCGTCATCATCCTCGAGGGACAGACGAACGACCTGCTAGCTATCCAAGCTAGTCGGTACAGCTAGCTAAGCTAGCTACTCTACCAGCAGCATCCTAGTTATCCTAGCTACCACTACATCATCACCGGCTGCCTGCATTTCTTGTGGACCGATGGAGCTCCCTGGTTGTTTCTTCCACCTGTTAAATACCGTGGAGGGCTTCTCCCTCTCTCGTTGACGGATGCTGGCTACCTACCATCCCTCTGTCCAGTTCTCCTCTCTTCACCAGATGGACGGTAACTTTAGTGTTTAATCCCTCTGTGTCCAAGGACTGAACTTTTGAATATTATTTTTGGGGCGCATCAAGTGACATTTTTTACAACATTTATTTCTGATCAAATTAGTTCATTGCATCCGCCATGGAGCCCAGTTTCATAATATTACCTTCTGTCCCTGGTTATGAAGTAATTGCAAAAAAACAAGCCTTATTTTAGGGTATTTTTCACCCTACCAGCTCCTATTAGTTCTATTGAGCTCCGTGACACCGACTCGCCTTCAGAACGTTCTATTCCCAGCCCATTGTTCTGCGTCACAAAGCCAGCTCCACTATTGTTATCAATGAGACCTGCCTGCGTTAACCCTGTAGGTTTACCTCAGGTAACTTATTATTAACAAGGTCACGGATACTTGGTGAGCGTTGACCCTGTAGGTTTACCTCAGGTAACTTATTATTACCAAGGTTACGGCTACTTAGTGAGCGTTAACCCTGTAGGTTTACCTCAGGTAACTGATTATTAACAAGGTTACGGCTACTTGGTGAGCGTTAACCCTGTAGGTTTACCTCAGGTAACTTATTATTACCAAGGTTACGGCTACTTGGTGAGCGCGCACACTGTTCACCTGAGTACATGTTGTGGTCACCAATAGTGAGGTGAGACACAGTCTAAGAGGTGTTGTCTGGCGGATAGCCATCAAACATTAAACATTTTCTGGTCATGGTTAACCATATTTGTTTTAAGAAAAAAGTGTACAATCTAAACAAAACGCATGTCCCTGTCCTCTCTTTCAAGATGTGGCAGATTTAAACAGCCAGAAGACATTTCTTAATTAAGAATAACAATTTATTTGATGACTTGTTGTTTCTAAATGACTGCTGGATAATTTGATATGCATCGAAATCTTCGTTCGTAGGCATCAAATTGAGCGAATGCTGCGCAGGTTCACTGAGTTGCAAACCAAATGGATATAATGGGGTGATTGTTGTCTAATCGGGTGGTCTAGCTAATGGATTTGTAGATCTGACGCAGTTGCTACCTCAGATTATGAGCCTAGCAAGTGTCATGAATGAGTTATGTAGTACCCACATACGGCCACAAGGAGGAGCAAGAGTGCCATAAACCCATACTGTTTTTTGCCATATAAACCCTAAACCTAACAATCAATCAAATGTATTTATAAAGCACTCACTGTTCACCTGTGGTCATTATTGTCGGCAGGAATATGGGACCAAATACTAAACCTTTGACTACTTTAATACACTATAAGTGAATTGGTCAGAATACTTATGACTTCTTCAAATAGGGGGACTAGATACATAAAGTGCATTTATTTTTCTAAATGGTGAAACAGACACGTATAAAAATACCCTCAAATAAAAGGTGACATTATATACTGTCACCTCATATGAAACATTTGTTTTAAAATCCAAAATGCTGGAGTATAGAGCCACATTTAAAATGTCAGTTTCACTGTCAAACTAGAGATGGTGTGGACTGTATACTCAATACAATCTAAATCTGATACCTCACTGTCTGTCTTTTGACTGATACTGCTTTTTAAACTGGTCTGGTCAGTCTACTCAAATATTTGTACTTTATATTTTTCTATCTACAAGCAATACTTTGATAATTTGTCATTTCTAATAATGATACATCCATTTATGAATAGATATGGCAGGTTTCAGGACACTGATATATCTGAAAATGTTGAAAAAATATATTGCCGCTATTTTCACCACCAAAGAATTGCAGTGTGGTTTTAATATGATTTGACTCTTTGCAGGCTGTCAGGCTGTCTAGTCACAGAGGAAGGCTGTGCTTCTCTGGTCTCAGCTCTGAGTTCAAACCCCTCACACATGAGAGAGCTGGATCTGAGTAACAATGACCTGAAGGATTCAGGAGTGAAGCTGCTCTCTGCTGGACTGGGGAATCCCCACTGTAAACTGGAGACTCTGAGGTCAGTATTCCTGTAGTTGGTCAACAAGTAATAACTGTTCACCAGATCCACATGTGTTTACCAGGCACACATAGTCCACACCATATGTGTTTGGACAGTGAAGCTTACAGTTTTACATTTGGTGCTATGCTCCAGCAATTTGGATTTGAGATAGAATGTTTCATATTAGGTGACAGTACAGAATGTCACCTTTTATTTAAAGGTATTAATTCATATCTGTTTTACCGTTTAGAAATTAAAGCACTTTATGTGTGTAATTCTCCCCAATGAAAAAGTCGTAATTATTTGGACAAATTAATTTAGTCAAATGTTTAGTATTTGGTCCCATATTCCTTACCCACAGTGATTACATCAAGCTTGTTATTCTACAAACTTGTTGAATACATTTGCAGTTTGTTTTGGTTGTGTTTTGGATGATGTTTTCCCCAATAGAAACTGAATGGTGAATAATGTCCTGTCATTTTGGAGTCACTTCACTTGTATTGTCAGTAAGAATAGAAGATGTTTCTGAACACTTCTACATTCATGTGGATGCTACCATGATTATGAATAATCATGAATGAATCGTGAATGATGATGAATGAGAAAGTTACAGAGGAACAAAGATCATACCCCCTCTGTTATTGGTAATGGTGAGAGGTTAGCATGTTTTGTTGTAGCCTCTGTAACTTTCTCACTCATTATTATTCATGATTCATTCATGATTTGTCTCAATCATGGAATCATCAGGATTCATTTAGTAGTGTTTAGAAACATGTTATCTACTCACTTACACAGAAAATTACTCCAGTCATCATCCACCATTCAGTTACTATCGGGCAAAACATAACCCAAAACACAACCAAAACAAACTGCAAATGCAACCAATGAGTTTGAGACCAAATACTCAACTTTTGACTACTTTAATGCAATATAAGTGAATTGGTTAGAATACTTATGACTTCTTCAAATGGGGGGACTAGATACATAAAGTGCTTTCATTTCTAAACGGTGAAACAGATATGTATTAAAATATCCTCAAATAAAAGGTGACATTATATACTGTCACCTCATATGAAACATTTGGTCTCAAATCCAAAATGCTGGAGTATAGAGCCACATTTAAAATGTCAGTTTCACTGTCAAACTAGATATGGTGTGGACTGTATACTCAATACAATCTAAATCTGATACCTCACTGTCTGTCTTTTGACTGATACTGCTTTTTAAACTGCTCTGGTCAGTCTACTCAAATATTTGTACTTTATATTTTTCTCTCTTTAAGCAATACTTTGATAATTTGTAATTTCTAATAATGATACATTCATTTATGAATAGATATGGCAGGTTTCAGGACACTGATATATCTGAATATGTAGAAAAAATATACTGCCACTATTTTCACCACCAAAGAATAGCAGTGTGGTTTTAATATGATTTGACTCTTTGCAGGCTGTCAGGCTGTCTAGTCACAGAGGAAGGCTGTGCTTCTCTGGTCTCAGCTCTGAGTTCAAACCCCTCACACATGAGAGAGCTGGATCTGAGTAACAATGACCTGAAGGATTCAGGAGTGAAGCTGCTCTCTGCTGGACTGGGGAATCCCCACTGTAAACTGGAGACTCTGAGGTCAGTATTCCTGTAGTTGGTCAACAAGTAATAACTGTTCACCAGATCCACATGTGTTTACCAGGCACACATAGTCCACACCATATGTGTTTGGACAGTGAAGCTTACAGTTTTACATTTGGTGCTATGCTCCAGCAATTTGGATTTGAGATAGAATGTTTCATATTAGGTGACAGTACAGAATGTCACCTTTTATTTAAAGGTATTAATTCATATCTGTTTTACCGTTTAGAAATTAAAGCACTTTATGTGTGTAATTCTCCCCAATGAAAAAGTCGTAATTATTTGGACAAATTAATTTAGTCAAATGTTTAGTATTTGGTCCCATATTCCTTACCCACAGTGATTACATCAAGCTTGTTATTCTACAAACTTGTTGAATACATTTGCAGTTTGTTTTGGTTGTGTTTTGGATGATGTTTTCCCCAATAGAAACTGAACGGTGAATAATGTCCTGTCATTTTGGAGTCACTTCACTTGTATTGTCAGTAAGAATAGAAGATGTTTCTGAACACTTCTACATTCATGTGGATGCTACCATGATTATGAATAATCATGAATAAATGGTGAATGATGATGAATGAGAAAGATACAGAGGCACAAGGATCATACCCCCTCTGTTATTGGTAATGGTGAGTGGTTAGCATGTTTTGTTGTAGCCTCTGTAACTTTCTCACTCATTATTATTCATGATTCATTCATGATTTGTCTCAATCATGGAATCATCAGGATTCATTTAGTAGTGTTTAGAAACATGTTATCTACTCACTTACACAGAAAATTACTCCAGTCATCATCCACCATTCAGTTACTATCGGGCAAAACATAACCCAAAACACAACCAAAACAAACTGCAAATGCAACCAATGAGTTTGAGACCAAATACTCAACTTTTGACTACTTTAATGCAATATAAGTGAATTGGTTAGAATACTTATGACTTCTTCAAATGGGGGGACTAGATACATAAAGTGCTTTCATTTCTAAACGGTGAAACAGATATGTATTAAAATATCCTCAAATAAAAGGTGACATTATATACTGTCACCTCATATGAAACATTTGTTTTAAAATCCAAAATGCTGGAGTATAGAGCCACATTTAAAATGTCAGTTTCACTGTCAAACTAGATATGGTGTGGACTGTATACTCAATACAATCTAAATCTGATACCTCACTGTCTGTCTTTTGACTGATACTGCTTTTTAAACTGCTCTGGTCAGTCTACTCAAATATTTGTACTTTATATTTTTCTCTCTTTAAGCAATACTTTGATAATTTGTAATTTCTAATAATGATACATTCATTTATGAATAGATATGGCAGGTTTCAGGACACTGATATATCTGAAAATGTTGAAAAAATATATTGCCGCTATTTTCACCACCAAAGAATAGCAGTGTGGTTTTAATATGATTTGACTCTTTGCAGGCTGTCAGGCTGTCTAGTCACAGAGGAAGGCTGTGCTTCTCTGGTCTCAGCTCTGAGTTCAAACCCCTCACACATGAGAGAGCTGGATCTGAGTAACAATGACCTGAAGGATTCAGGAGTGAAGCTGCTCTCTGCTGGACTGGGGAATCCCCACTGTAAACTGGAGACTCTGAGGTCAGTATTCCTGTAGTTGGTCAACAAGTAATAACTGTTCACCAGATCCACATGTGTTTACCAGGCACACATAGTCCACACCATATGTGTTTGGACAGTGAACCTTACAGTTTTAAATTTGGTGCTATGCTCCAGCATTTTGGATTTCAGATAGAATGTTTCATATTAGGCAACAGTACAGAATGTCACCTTTTATTTGAGGTTTTTCATACATATCTGTTTTAGTGTTTAGATATGAAAGCACTTTATGTATCTAGTTCTCCCATTTGAAGAAGTCGTAATTATTTGGACAAATTCATTTAGTCAAAAGTTTAGTATTTGGTCCCATATTCCTTACCTGCAGTGATTACATCAAGCTTGTGATTCTACAAACTTGTTGAATACATTTGCAGATTGTCTTGGTTGTGTTTTGGATGATGTTTTTCCCAATAGAAACTGAATGGTGAATAATGTCCTGTAATTTTGGAGTCACTTCACTTGTATTGTCAGTAAGAATAGAAGATGTTTCTGAACACTTCTACATTCATGTGGATGCTACTATGATTATGAATAATCATGAATAAATGGTGAATGATGATGAATGAGAAAGATACAGAGGCACAAGGATCATACCCCCTCTGTTATTGGTAATGGTGAGTGGTTAGCATGTTTTGTTGTAGCCTCTGTAACTTTCTCACTCATTATTATTCATGATTCATTCATGATTTTTCTTAATCATGTCATCATCAGGATTAATTTAGTAGTGTTTAGAAACATGTTATCTACTCACTTAGACAGAAAATTACTCCAGTCATCATCCACCATTCAGTTACTATTGGACAAAACATAACTCAAAACACAACCAAAACAAACTGCAAATGCAACCAACGAGTTTGGGACCAAATACTAAACTTTTGACTACTTTAATACACTATAAGTGAATTGGTCAGAATACTTATGACTTCTTCAAATAGGGGACTAGATACATAAAGTCCTTTCATTTCTAAACGGTGAAACAGATATGTATGAAAATACCCTAAATTAAAAGGTGACATTATATACTGTCACCTCATATGAAACATTTGATCTCAAATCCAAAATGTTGGAGTATATAGCCAAATTTAAGATGTTAGCTTCCCTGTCAAAATAGATATACTGTGGACTGTATACTCAATACAATCTAAATCTGATACCTCACTGTCTGTCTTTTGATGATCCGGCAACTTGGGGCCGCCGTGGACGAGGTGTCCAACACTCTGCGCCGGTTGGTTACTGGAGAGGTGCCCACGCCTTCTTACACCATCCCATCACCAACGGCCAGTCCTCCTCTCTCAGCACCGGAACCCAGTGGCATTCGGCTCTCGCTCCCGAGGGCATATGACGGTTCTGCAGACGGGTGTCAGGGGTTCCTCCTGCAGGTGGAACTCTACCTGGCTACCATACACCCCGCGCCCTCGGGATACGAGAGCGTCTCCGCCCTCATCTCCTGTCTATCCGGCAAGGCGTTGGAGTGGGCCAACGCCGAATGGAGGGGAATAGACGCCGCTACCATCACCTACGCGGAGTTCTCCCGCCGCTTCAGGGCTGTCTTCGATCACCCACCTGAAGGGAAGGCGGCGGGGGAGCGTCTGTTCCACCTCCGACAGGGGAAGAGGAGCGCACAGGAGTTCGCACTGGAGTTCCGGACGCTAGCGGCGGATGCGGGGTGGAATGAGAGGGCCCTCATCGACCATTACCGGTGTAGCCTACGAGAGGACGTTCGTCGTGAGCTGGCCTGTAGGGACACCAACCTATCCTTCGACCAGTTGGTGGACATCTCCATCCGTCTCGACACCCTGCTGGCTACCCGCGGACGTCCCGAGTGGGGGTCGTCCATTCCACCCTCCAGCACCTCTGAGCCGATTCCTATGGAGCTCGGGGGTGCTGGCGCTAGAGAGAGGAGGAGAGAGAACCCGAGGGGGGCCACCCCCTGCACCAACTGTGGCCGTGGAGGACACACCGCGGCCAGGTGCTGGGGAGGGTCTCCTGAAAGAGGGGACAACAGGTCACGCACTGGGGAGTCATTTCAGGTGAGTAGGCGCCCCACTTACCCAGAGCTCTCTGTTGGTCACATGAGTATTCCTGTGAGATTTCCACAGGTGGCACCTCATTCCCAGCATAAGGCACTAGTAGATTCAGGCGCAGCTGGGAATTTTATTGATCGGGCATTTTGTTATAGGTTAGGAATTCCCCTTCGGCCGGTAGAAGCCCCCTTTCCTGTCCACGCCTTAGACAGCCGGCCGTTGGGGTCGGGGCTGATCAGAGAAGTCACAGCACCACTTAAGATGACGACGCAGGGGGGTCATGAGGAGATCATTCAGTTTTATCTGATTGACTCTCCTGCGTACCCCGTGGTGCTGGGGCTTCCCTGGTTAAGAGCCCTCTGTTGCGTGGCAACAGAGGGCTCTTATGGAGTGGTCTGCCCAGTGTGTAGGGAGATGTCTAGGTGTTTCCTTAGGGGCGACCTCGGTAGAGAGTCCGAACCAATTGCCCGCAATGCGCATTCCCCCCGAGTATGAGGACTTAGCACTTGTGTTCAGCAAGACGAGGGCAACACGGCTACCACCTCATAGACGGGGGGACTGTGCGATAAATCTCCAAACAGGAGCGGCTCTTCCGCGGAGCCGTGTGTATCCCTTGTCTCAAGAGGAGACAGCGGCTATGGAGACTTACATAGCCGAGTCCTTGGCACAGGGATACATACGGTCCTCCACTTCCCCGGTTTCCTCGAGTTTCTTCTTTGTGAAGAAGAAGGACGGGGGTTTGCGCCCGTGTATTGATTACCGTAGTCTCAATCAGATCACGGTTAAGTACAGTTACCCTCTTCCACTGATTGCGACTATGACGGAATCATTACGCGGAGCGCAGTTCTTCACAAAGTTGGATCTCAGGAGCGCGTACAATCTGGTGCGCATTAGGGAGGGGGATGAATGGAAGACAGCATTTAGCACCACCTCGGGTCATTACGAGTATCTCGTCATGCCATACGGGCTAATGAATGCTCCTTCAGTCTTCCAATCCTTTGTTGACGAGATTTTCCGGGACATGCATGGGCAGGGTGTGGTAGTGTACATCGACGACATCCTAGTGTACTCTTCTACACGAGCCGAGCATGTAGCCCTGGTGCGCCGAGTGTTGAGAAGACTGTTGGAGCATGACTTGTATGTCAAGGCAGAGAAATGCCTGTTCTTCCAGGAGTCCGTCTCCTTTTTGGGTTATCGGTTGTCCGCGTCTGGTGTGGAGATAGAGGTAGACCGTGTGTCGGCCGTGCGTAATTGGCAAACTCCAACCACTGTAAAAGAGGTGCAGCAGTTCTTGGGTTTTGCTAATTACTACCGGAGGTTTATCCGGGGCTTTGGACAGGTTGCAGCTCCCATTACGTCCCTACTAAAGGGGGGTCCGGTTCATTTGCAGTGGTCAGCTGAGGCGGACAGGGCATTTGTCAAACTGAAGAACCTGTTCACCTCGGCCCCGGTGCTGGCGCATCCGGATCCCTCTTTACCATTCCAAGTTGAGGTAGACGCGTCCGAGACCGGTATTGGGGCAGTCCTGTCACAACGGTCCGGCACGCCACCTAAGCTCCGCCCCTGTGCGTTCTACTCCAAGAAGCTCAGCTCGGCGGAGCGCAATTATGACGTTGGGGACAGGGAGTTGTTAGCTGTAGTCCAGGCCCTAAAGGTGTGGAGGCATTGGCTTGAGGGGGCTCAACACCCTTTCCTCATTCTGACTGATCACCGTAACCTGGAGTACATCCGGGCCGCTAGGAGATTGAACCCTCGTCAGGCTAGGTGGAACAGGTTCCTGACCCGGTTTGTTTTTAAGATCACATACATCCCAGGGTCCCAGAACGGTAAGGCAGACGCCCTGTCCCGGCGGTATGACACAGAGGAGAGGTCCATTGAGCCTACTTCCATACTGCCGGAGTCTTGTTTGGTGGCTCCGGTGGTATGGGAGGTCGATGCGGAAATCGAGGGGGCACTGCGTACCGACCCTACTCCCCCCGAGTGTCCTGTGGGGCAGACGTACGTTCCGCTCGAGGTTCGTGATCGTCTTATTTATTGGGCTCATACATCACCCTCCTCTGGACATCCAGGTATTGGCCGGACAGTGCACTGCCTTAGCGTGAAATACTGGTGGCCAACGTTAGCTAAGGATGTGAGGGTTTATGTCTCCTCCTGCTCGGTGTGCGCCCAGTGTAAGGCGCCTAGACATTTGCCCAGGGGTAAGTTACATCCCCTGCCCGTTCCACAACGACCATGGTCCCACCTCTCGGTGGATTTTGTGACCGACCTACCCCCTTCCCAGGGGAATACCACCATTTTGGTCGTTGTGGATCGGTTTTCCAAGGCCTGTCGTCTCCTCCCAATGCCGGGTCTCCCTACTGCCCTACAGACCGCCGAGGCCCTATTTACCCACGTGTTCCGGCACTATGGGGTCCCCGAGGATATTGTGTCTGACCGAGGTCCCCAGTTCACCTCCAGAGTCTGGGGGGCGTTCATGGAACGCTTGGGGGTCTCGGTGAGCCTTACCTCGGGGTACCACCCAGAGAGCAATGGGCAGGTGGAACGAGTCAACCAGGATGTGGGTAGGTTTCTAAGGTCCTATTGACGGGACCGGCCGGAGGAGTGGTCTAGGTATATCCCCTGGGCAGAGATGGCCCAGAACTCTCTCCGCCACTCCTCCACCAATTTAACACCTTTCCAGTGTATTTTAGGATATCAGCCGGTCCTGGCACCGTGGCACGAGAGCCAGATCGAGGCCCCTGCGGTGGACGAGTGGATTCTAAAGTTCTCAAATGTGCGTTAAATTAAAATGCTGACGGTCAAATGTCCAGGGCCACATTTTCCTAATGGACACCCTGACGCGCACACACAAAGAGTTCTGAAAGAATCATGCCTGCCTGTGAAGGGTCGTTGTCTTCTTCCCAGTTACCTTCCCTGCCTTGTCTTCTTCCCAGTTACCTTCCCTGCCTTTCTCATATTGTAATGTGAGGATACTCTCTCTCCTTTCTGCTCTAAAACATGTACCCGAGTGGCGCAGTGGTCTAAGGCGCCACTAGAGATCCTGGTTCGAATCCAGGCTCTGTCGCAAAATAAAATAATGTACGCACTCACTAACTGTAAGTCGCTCTGGATAAGAGTGTCTGCTAAATGACTAAAATGAGTTTTTTGTTCCCTAACTTTGAACTTCTTCTATTTATTTTCCTACTTTTTCCACAGTGTTCTGAGGGACTCTAGAATGATATATTGTGCGCTTTCAGCATTCAGGAGCAATCTCTTATAAAGGATTTACAGAGGCACTCCTGATGTAAAGAGCACATTTGGGTCATTATGTATCCTGGTTATCATCACACATAAGGAAGTCCTTTCCATACACCCACTCCTGTCAGCCCTGGAGATGTAGAGACGTTTAAATAACTTTGTTTCTCTTTTCTCCATTCCAACCCATACCACACACACATACACACATTGAACCTTCCAACATTCCCACAACGTTAATACACACACACAAACAAACACACACGCACACAAACACGTACACATTCCCCACTGTGTGTGTGCATACATGTGTGTGTGTTTACCACCATCAGTCATCAAAGTGAGAGGGTCTTTGAAGAACTTTGCTGAACCTCCCTTTTTCAGAAAAAGATTCTGAGCTATTTGACTCATAAGCACAATGTGCTTATGAGTCCTTCCTTCCCTCCCCCCTCTCTCTCTCTCACTCTCTCTCTCTATGGGGAAATATTTAAACTAACTACAGAGGGAATGTTTATGTGGCTCAGTAATGTGCAAATATGATGTCAGACTGCAATGTGCAAATACGATGTCAAACTGTGTAAACAGGAAAGGGGAAAAGGACCCCATTTCAGGGCTGTTTTCTCCCTGGAAAGAACAGAGATAATGTCTAAGCGATGGAAATGTGAAATGTGAAATGTGAGCATGAGTGGGAACATAGCAGAAGTTCCGCCAGAGAGACTGACAGGAGAACGTCATCTGATCCTTGTCAACCTTCAACAACTTATGACAACACAAACATCTATATCTCATAGGCGTGGAATTTCTCTGGTTGCTTGTTCATTTAGGATTTCACTTCCACCCTCTCCCATCACTACCAATTTGAGACTTGGTTTCACCTGTGCTACATTTGCGCATGTATTTTTCGGAAGTAAATACCTAAAACTCTATTACATTTACATTTTAGTCATTTAGCAGACGCTCTTATCCAGAGCGACTTACAGTTAGTGAGTGCATACATTATTATTTTTCATACCCCCCGTGGGAATCGAACCCACAACCCTGGCGTTGCAAACACCATGCTCCACCAACTGAGCTACATCCCTATTTAGAGCTACTTACGCTTTAAGTACTTATATTACACTCATTTACTGTCTGAAATGGTGAAACATTTTACTAAATGATTAACTTAAAGCATTTAATCCTCTGTATTATATTTGAAGACCTTCAGATTTAGTTTGTTAGCACATGCAGGTATGTATTCACCAATCATTTCACAGTAGAGTACAGTATGGCCTGATGTTGGTGAAAACCCCTGGAGCTGAGAAACTAGAGGAGCACCCTGGGGTGTCAGGAACCAGCTTAATTAGCATCCAGCTAGGAGACATGAAAAGGGCCACAAACATGAAATGAGTGCCAGACCCCCTTCAAAAAAATACCACAAACATGAAATGAGCGCAAGACCCCTTTAAATATCACAAACATGAGTGACCCTCTTGAGTGACAATCTTCCCAGCTCTGCAGATTTTGCTGCGAAGAGACAGAATCATTAGATCATTTGTTTTGGTCCTGTCCATTTGTAGCTTGTTTTTGGACACAGGTCCAGGAATGGCTAAAGGATTGCAATATTTACCTGGAGCTAACCCTGCAGATAGCACTACTGGGTGAGATGAAAAGTTATAGTCATTCGATCAATAATATAATAATACTTTTAGAAAAAAAAAAAATTTCAATTTACAATCTGTAGAAACAATAAGAATAGAAGGGTTCAGAACTTTTGTAAAACATCACAGTACAGTTGAAAAAGATATGGCAAATAGAAATCCAATATGGATGGTGTTAAGAGATAGATGGGAGGTGTTGAATGGAGTTGAAGGATGGGACTAATAACAACTAACAACAACTAATAACAACAATATAACTAATGTAAAGCATAATGTGTCCATAATAAGTATATAGGTTATAGGTTGAGAGCTTTTGTGAAAGAGCACAGTTAGAAAGATATGGCATATAGAAGCAAACCGGACGGACATCATGAAAATGATCGAAGAGTTTGAGGGTTGAGGAAGTTCAGGAGTAAAAACAAAAAATATATAATTATTGTAAAATTGACTGTGTCCATAAAATGTATATAGTATGTATAAGTTGGAAGTAGAGGCCTAAGCATTGTTGTTCACTAGTTTACTCCAATTAGGGAAGGGGTGGTGGGGTTGGAAAGTAATAAAGGGAAATATTTTTTTTTAAAGGATATGTGTATGTGTGTGTATATGTATGTATGTATATGTATATATACACTACCGTTCAAAAGTTTGGGGTCACTGTTTTCGAAAGAAAAGCAATTTTTTTGTCCATTAAAATAACATCAAATTGATCAGAAATATAGTGTAGACATTGTTAATGTTGTAAATGTCTATTGTAGCTGGAAACGGCTGATTCTTAATGGAATATCTACATAGGCGTACAGAGGCCCATTATCAGCAACCATCAGTCCTGTGTTCCAATGGCACGTTGTGTTTGCTAATCCAAGTTTATCATTTCAAAAGGCTAATTGATCAATAGAAAACCCTTTTGCAATTATGTTAGCACAGCTGAAAACTGTTGTGCTGATTAAAGAAGCCTCCTGTAGCTCAGTTGGTAGAGCATGGCGCTTGCAACGCCAGGGTTGTGGGTTCGATTCCCACGGGGGGCCAGTATGAAAAATGTATGCACTCACTAACTGTAAGTCGCTCTGGATAAGAGCGTCTGCTAAATGACTAAAATGTAAATAAAACTGGCCTTCTTGAGACTAGTTGAGTATCTGGAGCATCAGCAATTGTGGGTTCGATTACAGGCTCAAAATGGCCAGAAACAAATAACTTTAAGATGGGCAGTCTGAGATATGGCTTTTTCTTTGCAACTCTGCCTAGAAGGTTAGCATCCCGGAGTCGCCTCTTCACTGTTGACGTTGAGATTGGTGTTGAGTTTCTTGGCAATTTCTCGCATGGAATAGCCTTCATTTCTCAGAACAAGAATAGACTGACAAGTTTCAGAAGAAAGTTATTTGTTTCTGGCCATTTTGAGCCTGTAATTGAACCCAAAATTGCTGATGCTACAGATAATAATAATAATATAATATGCCATTTAGCAGACACTTTTATCCAAAGAGACTTACAGTCATGTGTGCATACATTTTTACGTATGGGTGGTCCCGGGGATCGAACCCACTACCCTGGCGTTACAAGTGCCATGCCCTACCAATTGAGCTACAGAGATACAGAGATACTCAACTAATCTCAAGAAGGCCAGTTATATTGCTTCTTTAATCAGCACAACAGTTTTCAGCTGTGCTAACATAATTGCAAAAGGGTTTTCTAATGATCAATTAGCCTTTTGAAATGATAAACTTGGATTAGCAAACACAACATGCCATTGGAACACAGGATTGATGGTTGCTGATAATGAGCCTCTGTACGCCTATGTAGATTTTCCATTAAAGATCAGCCGTTTCCAGCTACAATAGCCATTTACAACATTAACAATGTCTACACTGTAAAAAAAAAATCTTTCGAAAACAAGGAAATGTTTAAGTGACCCCAAACTTTTGAATGGTAGTGTATATATATATTTGCGAGAAAAAAAACATATGGGGGATTGGAAGTGATGCACACAATTACATTGATGGAAGTTACACTCTGTCTGCAATATTAAAGCTGATCTACCTCCTAAAAAAAATTATTAAAAAATAAAGAAATAAAAAAAACCTGTTTCAAATCTCATCACATAAAAAAAAAAATTACAGACACATGAACATAAACTAACCAGAACATCCACTCTAAGAGATGGGGAATTAAAAGGTTTTGGGATCTAGGAAAATAAAAAGAGTGCAAAAAATAGATAATGAAAGCTATGCCACCCCAAACCCCCTGTAGTCACTTCCTGTCACGATCGTTGAGAGACGGGTCAGACCAAGGTGCAGCGTGGTATGCGTACATGTTTATTAATACGAATAAACACTTGACAAAATAACAAAACGTGAAGCTCAAACAGTGGCTACAACACAACAAGCCAAACGCGAGTCAAGATCCCACAACTAAGGTAGGCAACCAGGCTACCTAAGTATGATCCCCAATCAGAGACAACGAGCGACAGCTGCCTCTGATTGGGAATCACACCCGGCCAAACATAGAAATCTCAAACTAGATCTACAACAACATAGAATTCAACAGAAACTCACACCCTGACCCAACCAACAAGAGTTCTCTCGATCAGGGTGTGACACTTCCTTATGCACATTCTGTAAAGAAAATTACTAGCTGGGCTTAACATCACATCCAACTATGAATAACCATCAGAGTCCTTCGCTACAGATAGTACACTGTAGAAATTATACTGATATTTGTGATTTAAAAAATTTTAGTAGGAATTGTAGCTGCAGTATTCGCTATTGTTGAATCCATTTCAGCACAACTAGAACTCTCCTAAAGGGGACAGCAGACAGGTTTCCCTTCAGGACCATGGACAGCTCCCCTTCTTCTCCACACTCTGCCTATGTAGACTAGAGCAGCCCTGCCCACCCTCTACCTATGTGTTGGGGAACATCAGTGTTAGAGATAAAATTACATTTAAAAAAACATTCTAACTAGTAAATGTCTCTTGCGTGGATATGCCAATCCAAATCACATGTGGATCTTGTGTGGCCATATTCGGTCAAGCTAAGCTCCAGACATCCTGATATATTGATGGAGATGGATGCATCAAAAACATTGATAACACAAAAAGGTTTTCAATTCTAACTATGTCAATTGTTGTAGCCATTATGTTAGCTAGGCAGATATAGCACTGATTCCATCTCCATTCTGTCCACATGTTCCAGGGCCACTGGCCACAGGGCCTCTAATGGATCTGGTAATGGGGCAACACAATGGAATCAGAGTGAGACGTGAGGAGGCCAGCCTTTACAGAAGCTTTCAAGTGTCAGACAGGCTTAGCTAGCCGTATCTGCCTGCCCATTTTATTTAGTCCTTCTGCTGGATCCACTGTAATGTAAGTCAAGCTAGATAGAAAAAAAAGATACAAGATAAGAGGGAACATGGTGAGAACAGATAGCTCTGACATTTGTGGCAGGAAGTGAAAAGCTTTTGTTTGCGTGTTGTTGTTTTTATACAGGGCCGTCCGAGCTTTAAAAGCCAACCTTAACAATATAGTCAATAAAGCCTGGCGCAGACTAAAGTGTTGCCTTTTCTTTACCACTTAATGCCCTTTAAAGGATACAAAAACACCGGTCGGCCCTGACAAAGAGCCTTGCTGAAGCTTTCCTGTGTTGTGTTTGGTTTTTAAGTTAAAGGTGTCCCTCTGGTGATCCACACTGACCTTTCACTGTTCTAAGCTCTGCTCTTCATGCCGTCTCTGTACTCTGAAGAACACAAGTTTCACCACTCCGTGTCCTTTCTTTCCCAAAGGAATAGCTACGTCGCACTGTTAGTAAAAGGCCATGTCACAAGCTCCCATCATTTCATGTTTCACAGTAATTGTACCATTTATTTTCTCCCTTAACACTTGTCCAACATGGTTTGTCTGTATCCAAGGTCGCCAGACAGGTGATGGTAACTTCTCTAACTTGTCTAATTCACACTAGCAATAGTGAGTGCCCCACGGCGTCAATGCTTAAAAGAGAACAAATGCTTGTCATCCCACTCACCAAAGTCATTTGGAAAACTAATTAAAGTTTTCCCGTACATAGCCCCCTGAAGCTTACACTGTGCTGCAGAGAAAGAGGGAGGGAGAGAGCGGGGAGGAAGAGCTAGAGGGAGATAGAAGTAGAGGGGTGGAGAGATGCGGAGAAGAGTGAAAGAGGGAGAGGGAAAGGGAAAGGAAGAAGGCAAAAGGAGAGGGTGGTGTGAGACTGTTTGCCAAAGTGCTTGAGACTTGTTTGTTAAGAGTGTGGCATTTGGTTAACTCAAACAAGAATTAGCTCTTTAATCTACTGTAGGTTGATGAAACGAATGTGATGGATATTTGTTTTGCTTGTTTGTGTGTCTTTCGCTTCTTAGACAGCTGTACGTGTACCAGTTCTCGTTTACATTGATTAAGTAGATATTTAAACAGGAATTTTGTCGGTACATTTTAGCGTATGGCTATGGCATCTGTAGGTCTGTGCAGTTGAACTATTTTAACTCAAAATAGAGGGTTACTGAAAAGTTACTGTTTACTTTGCTAATAGTGTCTGTGACTCTGATGTTAGTGTGGACTGAACCCTAATCACGCACATGGACAGCTGGCGGTTTAACTTTCACTTCCCCATCTTTAATTTAATTTCTTTAGCATTCTAACATGCTAATTCATGGTTAATGCATAACAAGTATAGTGACTCCTCTCATAGATATTAATGAGATATGGAGTTTTAATTCTGTAATCCTCTTTCACAGTGTCATGATGTAATATTTATAAATTATCGCAATTAGTCTTGCATTTAAAATCATTGTAGGGCAAAATTATATTCCAGAAAAGCTTTTTCCCAAAATAAATGCATTTATAACATCCTGATCCGAAAACTTCATATTCAGCCTCACAGCAGCAGCTGCCTGGGAGAAAGGAATTTTCCCTCCCCATTTTTGTATTTTAATTCAAGATTGTGTGTTTGGGGTGCATAATTACCACACTCATTCAATTCTCCTATGCTGAAACGAGCGTCAAACGGGAGAAAATATCCTTGGCAGTAATCCAACTCATTAGAATCCCTGATGATGGGTTATGGAATTGGCTTTTATTAGCAGTCACTATTTACTGTAGAGCTGAATGGAAATATTACAGTAACTTATAATTATGTGTGATTCTGACGGTTAATTCTTGTCACTAAAAGGCGTTTTGTTTGGCCTGAGTAGAGGGCAGACAGAGCTTTGCATCACAGTGAAACAGTCACAGAGGTGAACTGGAAGGCACACTGCTTCAGTTCTTACCTAACTTTGTTGTCTTCATATCTCTGTTCAATTGTTTTCTTGTTTGCACTTGAGGAGATGAGTACTATAATGTGGGATCTAGTAATCATAGTGATGTTGTTTTAATATCACGGTGAGACTAATCTTAACACACGTGTTTTAGGTCAATAGGAGATGTCTCACTACTCAGCCTGAAAGTGTTCCTACCCAGATGTCCTTTAACTTCATTCAAAACTCATTCATGCAAAGCTAAGAAACAACATTCCTCCTGAAGCCGAAAAAAACTCAACTCTTCTGAGTGACACATTACCGATTTCACGCGTTTCATGTTTAAACAAGAGAAATTGAAAGTCGCTCTCTTCATAAGTAGTATGTAATCTCAGCAGACAGACAAAAGGCCAGTGCTTTATCTCAGGCCCTGGGATGCATAGCAGGTGGCTGCAGGCCTCTACTATTATACTGAATAAATCACATCTTGATAATTCACCCAAGGCCTGGATGTTCTTTCTGCTCCTGCTGAATGAAAATCTACCTGAGGTGAACTTCATCTAATGCTATAATTAAGAGTGTCTGTCCATGTGTGATATTGTTTCTCATCACATCGTCAAAGCCTACCCAACAGAACCACAGAGGATGAGGCTGTGTGGGGGGGAGAAAGCTTGACAGAAGCTCAGGGGCTGAGGAGGGTTGTGTGTGTGTGTGTGTGTGTGTGTGTGTGTGTGTGTGTGTGTGTGTGTGTGTGTTTACAGGTGTGTGAGTATGTGCCTGCCTGCCTGCAGCATGCGTGCACCGCTTTGCCCAAATGTTGCATCTGCAGTGACATCTGTTGGTAACTGAGGGGAAAAAGAGATGGATGCAGCACTAAATCAATATTGAAGTCACAGTCCTGCACATTTACAGTCTACACAAGGGATCTAAACACTAGTATGCACTTAAAGCTGCTCAAGTAGAACATGTCATAGAGATGAGTGAGACTGACACATTGTACGAATCTCACCATTTTGATGAGTCTTAAATCCTAATCAAAATGTTCCTGTGAGACAAGCACTCTGCTACGGTTCCCCTTTAGCTCTGGGGTGGCATGTAGCCTAGCGGTTAAAAGCATTGGGCCAATAACCAAAAGGTTGCTGGTTCGAATCCCCGAACTGTTGATGTGCCCTTCAACAAGTCACTTTGCCCTAATTGCTCCTGTAAGTCACTGGATGAGAGTGTCTACGAAAATATAAACAGCTCTTCTCTGTTTGTTTCTCTCATCACTCAATCTTCCATTTGATCAACACACAGAATGCCAGCATTGCAATTTCTCCTCCCTGTCCTCTCTCTCTGCTTAGTGTGAGCCATTGTAGGCTTACTCTATACCAATCCATCTGTCACTAGTAAACTGCAGTGTGAATTTAGCAGATTTCAGATTTACAGAACTGCCCATAAGGGTCACAGGTCAATGATCTGTGTTTTTGACATAGGTGTTATGGATGGTCGATCACATGACCCACGGAGGCACTTTTGGTCACACTTTATTTGGATAGTCCGGATAGTCCATCTGTAGATGCTCTACATATAGTCATACTATCAACAAACTATCTGTTGATAAGCAACTGCTTGCTAAGGTTACGGTTAGGGTTAGGCACAAGTGCCAGCAATTCATACATTGCACTAGTCAATAGAGGTTATAGCTTTCTTAACTATATTATAGTGAACTAAAACTAAAACGATCATTAAAAAACGAATTAGTAAACAGAAATAAAATAATTAACAAACACGTTTGAAAAACTAAAACTATACTGAGACTATTCTTTTTGACTCCAAAACCAACTAAAATAAAATAAAAATCTAATGGGGTTTTCAAGCTACTGTATCTGGTGGGTAAATGCGGCCAAGAGATGGCGCTGTTTCAAAAAGGCCTAGCTTGTGCATCACTATCACTAGCCATAACTAGCTAACAGGGAAAAAAATGTCTAGGTGGCTAACTTGATTCTTCTTACATGTACTACTAAAGTTAAAAAGCATTGGATTGGTGTAAACATCGGCGAGAGAGTTTACTTCCACCATATGTTTTGCACCAGTCTAGGCACTATTCCTTTTAAATCCAAGTCACATTGAGATTTACTTTATAATTTAAACCTAATCTTAGTTCTCAAGAACCCAAGGCCATAGAGCCATAGGGTTCTCATTTGAACAATTGACCACAGCGGGTCCAACGTGTACAACTGTACCGGCGCTCTGTCTACACATTTGTGGTCCTCTGTAGCTCAGCTGGTAGAGCACGGCGCTTGTAACGCCAAGGTAGTGGGTTCGATCCCGCGACCACCCATACACACAAAAAGAAAATGTATGCACGCATGACTGTAAGTCGCTTTGGATAAAAGCATCTGCTAAATGGCATATTATATTATTATACTATATATTACATTAATAATCACCTCAAGCAATACGGTTTTGGAAGCCTCAGAAATTCTACTTTCATATCAGACCAAAATTATTTGACAAATACAAAAGATACACTTACTGAGCGTCGTTATAACACAGATTCCCACTGAGGTGTTTTGTGTTGCACTTCCTGAGCCAATGGAAACTCGGGAGGGAACAAAGCTGTGTTACACAAAAAAGTATATATTTTGTACTTGTAATGTTATTTTTGGATGATAATTAAGTTTAGTGTTCAAGGTTTCCAAAACCGTATCGCAATCAAGGATAAATTGTTTGTAGATAGAGCATTTCACACTTGACCAAATCACCTTAGCTAATCAAAAGGGACGTGAAATGACTCCAATGTAGCATTGGAGTCATGAGAAGGGCTAACCTAACCTATTGCAAGAAGTGACATCCAAAAAACACAAAAAAAACTATACAACCCAAATGGCTCCTAGCATGCTTTCTGTGCCTAACACTAACACTAAAACTAAACAGTATAACAGGGGTGCAACTTTCACTGGGGACAGGGGGACATGATAGCTAGCTAGCTCACTAGCTGTTTCGCCTCAATCACCCTAGATCTGAATCAAACGATGAAACTAGCGGCCAAATGATTGAAGACCGATATTCTGACATTTTTTCAGCAATGTAACATTATTAATCTGTCAGTTTCCATAGCTAATTCCCTACTTTTCACACTGACACGGTATAAAAAGCTCTACAGGCTTCACTGTCATGGTGCACAGTCAGTACACAACTATGCTCATCATGTCTTAGCAGGATCAGATGGTGACAGGTGTCCCTGCAGGATCAGACAGCCAGGGAAGACCAGCCTATGGAGCTCAGGATCATTTTTCAGCATATTAGCTATACAATCAGTGAATGGATTCAAAGTTCCATATTGAGTTGATGGGTAGGCTAGAGTCTGGGATCTGGGAATAATGGTCATTTCAATTATTGAACTACTGATTCTATTCTTGGATAATATGATGTAGAAATGTACATTCTTTCTCATGCCTCAGATGATGACATGGGTCTGAGCAGGGCAGCCAAGAAGGCCAGTTTGTGATGGTGCAGAGGTGGACACTTTTTTCTCTCTGTGCAGCAAACACTAGACAAGCAAGAAGATTCTGAGATTTAAACTTTTAAGGCAGTCCAACAAACCTCTAAAGTTGATTTCCAAACTGTATCAAGGGTTGATAGTCTTTTCCCGATGACACAAAACGTGTCAAACATAAATGTGAGGAAGACCTGGGAGACGCTATTGATGATGATGAATGGATACAGATATGTTCGAATGCCCAGTCATGTTCATATAATCTCAGACATAACTTACTGCAGTTTAAGACCAACCATAGAACATAATATATGCCAGTGAAACTGAATATCATGCACTCAGAAATGTAATTCTTCTGCTGGAGGTGTAAAACACAAAAGGGGACATATTTGCATATGTTATGGTAATGTGAAGGCTGGCTGAATTCTGGCAAAGAGTATGTTCTTTTATCTCAGCATGTCTTTATAGCGGCTAAGAAATGTATTTCCATTCATTGGAAGGTTGGTTATCCTCCCACAATGGACAGAAGAAATGTTATGTTGTGTATTACTAGATTTGATTTATTACAATATTAAGGGTATACTGTGCAACTTTCATAAGGTCTGGATGCCTTAAATCAGGGGTGTCAAACTCATTTTAGCTCAGGGGCCACATGGAGGAAAATCGATTCCCAAGTGGGCCGGACCGGAAAAATCATGGTATATATATAACTTAAAAACAACAACTTCAGATTGTTTTCTTTGTTTTAATACGATCAACATACAACATAAAGCTGGAGCCTGAGGACAGTGTGTCCAAAATAGTACAAGCACAACATCACTATTAATCATAAAACACGTCAAGTTTATTTGAAAATTCTAAAGAAAAAGAACACACAAACACACAATGCCTCAGTGATTAACAGAACTGTTTCACAGATCACAGAACTATATCAGGGTGTCATTTCTCAGGCAGAAATGTAGATAAAAATAATGAAATCCTGTTCCCCAAACAAGTGCAAGAACCACAGAGTCAAGAATAGGTTAAATATACAAATAAAATAAAATCTATTAAAAACAATAGCACATCAACATAAAAACATATAAACATAAAGCTGGAGCCTGAGGACAGTGTCCAAAAGCACAACATCACTATTAATCATAAAACACCTCAAGTTATTTGAAAGTTCTGAGGACAAAGAACACACAAACACACAATGCCTCAGTGATTCACAGAAGTATATCACAGATCACAGAACTATATCAGGGTGTCATTTCTCAGGCAGAAATGTAGATAAAAATAATGAAATCCTGTTCCCCAAACAAGTGCAAGAACCACAGAGTCAAGAATAGGTTAAATATACAAATAAAATAAAATCAATTAAAAACAATAGCACATCAACATAAAAACATATAAACATAAATCTGAAAGCGTTGCTCAAACTCCCGTAACAGTCCAGTTATTTTATCTTTGAACCGCGCACACATTTTTCAGACAGGGGAAGTGAGCTGCATCACCACCGGCAAGTTGCGTCTCCCACAATGACAGCTTCAACTTGAAAGAACGTATGCTGTCATAATACTGCGTGACAACTTTGTTGCGCCCTTGCAGCTGTTTGTTCAAGTTATTCAGGTGCTCTGTAATATCCACCATAAATGCAAGGTCCGGCATCCATTCTGTGGAATGAAATTCTAACACTGGTTTGCCCTTTTCTTCCATGAACTGTTCAATTTCTTCTCGTAAATCAAAGAAACGCCTCAGCACAGCACCTCGGCTTAACCATCTTACCTCAGTGTGGTATGGCAGGCCATAGATGTGGTCTTTCTCTCTGAGAAGGCTGTCAAACTGACGGTGATTCAGGCTTCTGGATCGGATGAAATTAACAGTTTGGATGACCACCTTCATGACGTTATCCATCTTTAATGACTTGCAACACAAAGCCTCCTGGTGCAAAATACAGTGAAAAGTCAAAAAATCACGTCCTCCATTTGCAGATTGCACTTTCTCTCTGAACTTTGTCACAACGCCTGCTTTTTTCCCGATCATTGAGGGCGCACCATCTGTAGCCAGGCTGACAGCGCGGGACCAGTTCACTCCGACCCTGTCCAGCGCGCCGACGAGTGCGGTAAAAATATCAGCTGCTGTCGTTGTATCTGTCATCGGCACCAACTCCACGAACTCCTCGGTGACGGTCAATGTGTCATCAACTCCGCGGATGAAAAAATGGCCAGTTGTGCAACATCTGTAATGTCCGTGCTTTCATCAATTGCAACCGAGAACGCAATAAATGACTTTACTTTTTGCTTCAACTGGCTGTCCAAATCCACTGAAAGATCGGAAATCCTGTCTGCAACTGTGTTTCTTGTCAGGCTGATATTTGCAAAAGCCTGCCGCTTTTCAGGGCACACAATCTCCGCTGCCTTCATCATGCATGTTTTTACAAATTCAACCTCACTAAATGGTTTTGAAGCCACTGCGATTTCATTAGCAATGAGGTAGCTAGCTTTCACTGCAGCGTCACTGATGTCTCGGCTGTGAGTAAACACAGACTGCTGTTTCTTCAGACCCGCCAACAGTTCATTCACCTTCTCTCATCTCCGCTGTCCTTGAAAGTTGTCATATTTGTCGGCATGAAGACTCACATAGTGGCGACGAAGGTTATATTCTTTCAGCACTGCAACATGCTCTGAACACACCAAACATACAGCTTTCCCATTCAATTCCGTGATTAAATAGGATGACCATTTTTCTTGGAACACTCTGCACTCTGCGTCCACTTTTCTCTTTTTTGACAGAGACATATTGGGGCAATGAGGGTGCCAAAGCACATAATGTTAAAAGTAGAAGCCGTAATAAATATCGCGGGCAAAACAAAGTAGCTCATTGGCTGCACGTGCTTGACCTACTTGCTCTGCCCCGGTATAAACAGTTTGCTTGCTTAACGCAATTGCTATTGCGCCATCCAGTGGACGCAATTGGAACAGCAGTTTATTTTATTGAAAAATTGCAGCGCATTTTTATACTTAAAAAAAAAAAGTTTTTTTTTTTTTTTTTATCATCTCGCGGGCCGGATTAAACCCGTTTGCGGGCCGGATCCGGCCCGCGGGCCGTACGTTTGACACCCCTGCTCTACAACATGTTTGAAATACAAAGTAATGGCCTGGTGATTGATGTGTCGTGTACTGACCTAGTTGAACTTAAAGTTTGAACTGTTTGAAAAATGTGAAACAGTTGGGAATTTTTGTAGTGAACTTATGGAGCTGCTGTGTAGTGAGCTTGTGACCCCTTGTAGAATGAAAAAGTAATTTCTGGGTAGGTCTGCCTGAGTATAAGTAAGTGTGTTAGACTTGTCCTGTGAACACTACGAGCGACAAGAAACCTCAAGAGAGATCAACCACAGAAAACTCCAGAAAACACGTCTCCTAGACCAATTCTAGGTGTGTTGTGTCCTTCATGTCTGGGCCACAAGGACAAAACCATCAATGCCATTCTTTGTGATGCACCTGATTGTTTTAATGGTGGGATTGATATGAGTGGAGGCCAACCGGATGATTCAACAGTGAAGATTTTCACACACAGCTGTCTCAATAACCATGAAATTGCATGCCAAACCAAGTATCTACTCAACAGTGGACCACTGGCTCCACCTAGTGGATGTACAGCTACATCACAGTTATAGAAAAATTACTAGTCAATTGATTATGTGTGTGTGTGTGTGTGTGTGTGTGTGTGTGTGTGTGTATTTAGAATGTTAGTATAATATTTTATATATATATATATATATATAATCTACCTACATATGTATTTATCCTACTGTTTTTACCAAACAAATTTCTATTTTATGTGAAGTGTCTAATCAAGAGTGGACCACTGGCTCCACCTAGTGGATGTTCAGTTACATCACAGTTGTAGAAAAAAATTACCTAGCACTTTAGTATACTATTCAATATATCCCTCTCTCAATGGATAACAATTCACTCAATGGATAACAATGGTTTTTTAAATATTTAACAGTATTTCAATATTTGGTTTTTGCAGACATTTTAAGACTGGATGACATACAATTTTCAGGTAATTAATATTATTATTTTATTTATTAGTTTTTTTTAAGGGGGTAGATCAGCTTAATATTGCAGATAGATTGTAACTTCCATCAATGTATTTGTCTGCATCACTTCCAGTCCCCCATGTTTTTTATATATATACACACACACACATATTTACATTTACGTCATTTAGCAGACGCTCTTATCCAGAGTGAGTGAGTGCATACATTATTTTATTTTTTTCACCATACTGGCCCCCCGTGGGAATCGAACCAACAACCCTGGTGTTGCAAACACCATGCTCTACCAACTGAGCTACATCCCTGCCGGCCATTCCCTCCCCTACCCTGGACGACGCTGGGCCAATTGTGAGCCGCCCCATGGGTCTCCCAGTCGCGGGCGGCTACGACAGAGCCTGGATTTGAACCAGGATCTCTAGTAGACCACTGCGCCACTCGGAAGATAATACACATACACATACATATACACATATATACATATATACATATATATACATATATACACACATACAGTGAAGGAAAAAGGTATTTGATCCCCTGCTGATTTTGTGATTGACAGTTATTTTGTGTTTCTTCCATTTGCGAATAATCGCACCAACTGTTGTCACCTTCTCACCAAGCTGCTTGGCGATGGTCTTGTAGCCCATTCCAGCCTTGTGTATGTCTACAATCTTGTCCCTGACATCCTTGGAGAGCTCTTTGGTCTTGGCCATGGTGGAGAGTTTGGAATCTGATTGATTGATTGCTTCTGTGGACAGGTGTCTTTTATACAGGTAACAAACTGATATTAGGAGCACTCCCTTTAAGAGTGTGCTCCTAATCTCAGCTCGTTACCTGTATAAAAGACACCTGGGAGCCAGAAATCTTTCTGATTGAGAAGGGGTCAAATACTTATTTCCCTCATTAAAATGCAAATCAATTTATAAAATTTTTGAAATGCTTTTTTCTGGATTTTTTTGTTGCTATTCTGTCTCTCACTGTTCAAATAAACCTACCATTAAAATTATAGACTGATAATTTCTTTGTCAGTGGGCAAACGTACAAAATCAGCAGGGGATCAAATACTTTTTCCCCTCACTGTACATACATACAGTACATATCCTTTTTTTAAAATATATTCCCCTTTATTACTTTCCAACCCCAACACCCTTTCCCTAATTGGAGTAAACTAGTGAACAACAATGCTTAGGCCTCTACTTCCAGCATATACTTACTTATACATTTTATGGACACAGTCAATTTTACAATAATTATATTTTGTTTGTTTTTACTCCTGAACATCTTCTACTCTCAACCTCTCCGATCATTTTCATGATGTCCATCCGGTTTGCTTCTATATACCATATCTTTCTAACTGTGCTCTTTCCCAAAAGCTCCCAACCTACAACCTATATACTTATTATGGACACAGTTTGCTTACATTATTAGCTATCTTTGTTATTATTTGTTGTTAGTTGTTATTAGTCCCATCCTTCAACTCCATTCAATACCTCCCATCTATCTCTTAACACCATCCATATAGGATTTCTATTTGCCATATATGTTTCAACTGTACTGTGATGTTTTACAAAAGTTCTGAACCTTTCTATTAATTAATATTATTACTATATTTTATTTTATGTTCAATATCTGTATTTTTAAGTAAAAAATGTATATTGTAAAATTATGTAAATTCTACAGGTTACCCTACATTTATGCAGGAGTTACCCAAAGTAATTGATGTGGATCAAGAAGCAACACCACAAACAGAAGTGATTGTTATAGAGGATAACGAGTTTGAGGAACAACAGACAGAAGCTGTATCTTTACTCAGTCACTCGCCATCAAGATATTTTAGACGTGAGTCAACATTTAAATGGGTAATAATCTTTATATAATAAGCAATAAACAAAAGGTGTACTATGTTTTAAAAACCTAATCTTGTGTTTACAGCTGACACTCCATGTAGAAGCGTGTACAGCGTTCAACCCAGGCATTATGGACTCCTCCGTTGAATGACTGCTTGAATGATTGTGAAAATGACGTTCTCCTCTCGTTCTGTACAGCAGGCTTTGACATAGACGAAACTCCAACCAACCCAAGAACAGAGGGATTGTCATACCTAGACACGCCTCCAAACCCCCCCGAGGCGTTCAGTATATAATAGGGCACGGACACTATTTCAAAGTCCAGCACGGCTCCACAGACACATAGTTCAAGTTGACAGAATGGCTTCACCTTTGACCGAGGAGAACGATTGGTCTGAAAACGACTGGATTGAAGAACATGCTCTTTATGGAAATGGCCTGTTTTATTATAGTTATAATTTTTAATGACTATGTTAAAAACAATATTATGATTATTATTTTTGTAAAAAGACAGACTCAGACAATGGACAGCGGGAAGAAAACAGGCCTTCCATGACTCCACAGAAAAACAGGTTTAGTCAACAAACAGACAGCTATTTCCCTGTAACCCAAGTCCGAACAGTGAGAAACAGAAACAGTGAGTTAGGATATTTTGATATGTTAACACATAATAAATTAACTGTTTAAAAAAGCATTATATATTTTTTGTTATTATTTAAAAAATTAAATATTTATTTTTATGTATTCTTATAATTTATTTATTATTATTATTATTTTAATACACTATTTCTTATATATTTTATTCTATTGTGTTTTGGGGCTCCTCCAAGGCCTATACAAGCATAGCAGACCCAATACAACAAGAGGAAGAGGAGGAAGAGGAGGAAGAGGAGGAAGAGGAGGAAGAGGATGATTCAATGATGATATACTGATTACTGCATCTAAACAGGTCAATAAATTCAATGATGATAGTGTCAATGATGTTGATGATGAGGATGATGTGTTGATGTATGATGAGGATGATGTGTTGAGGTATGATGAGGATGATGTGTTGAGCTATGATGAGGATGATGTATTGAGGTATGATGAGGATGATGTGTTGAGCTATGATGAGGATGATGTATTGAGGTATGATGAGGATGATGTGTTGAGGTATAACGATGATGATGATGTGTTGAGGTATGATGAGGATGATGTGTTGAGGTATAACGATGATGATGATGTGTTGAGCTATGATGAGGATGATGTGTTGAGGTATGATGAGGTGATGTGTTGAGGTATGATGAGGATGATGTGTTGAGGTATAACGATGATGATGATGTGTTGAGGTATGATGAGGATGATGTGTTGAGGTATGATGAGGATGATGTGTTGAGGTATGATGAGGATGATGTGTTGAGCTATGATGAGGATGATGTTTTGAGGTATGATGAGGATGATGTGTTGATGTATGATGAGGATGATATGTTGATGTATGATGAGGATGATATGTTGATGTATGATGAGGATGATGTGTTGAGGTATGATGAGGATGATGTGTTGAGCTATGATGAGGATGATGTGTTGATGTATGATGAGGATGATGTGTTGAGGTATGATGAGGATGATGTGTTGAGCTATGATGAGGATGATGTGTTGAGGTATGATGAGGATGATGTGTTGAGGTATGATGAAGATGATGTGTTGAGGTATGATGAGGATGATGTGTTGATGTATGATGAGGATAAATGTGTTGATGTATGATGAGGATGATATGTTGAGGTATGATGAGGATGATGTGTTAAGGTATGATGAGGATGATGTGTTGATGTATGATGAGGATGATATGTTGAGGTATGATGAGGATGATGTGTTGAGGTATGATGAGGATGATGTGTTGAGGTATGATGAGGATGATGTGTTGAGCTATGATGAGGATGATGTGTTGAGGTATGATGAGGAGGATGTGTTGAGGTATGATGAGGATGATGTTTTGAGGTATGATGAGGATGATGTGTTGAGCTATGATGAGGATGATGTGTTGAGGTATGATGAGGATGATGTGTTGAGCTATGATGAGGATGATGTCTTGAGCTATGATGAGGATGATGTGTTGAGCTATGATGAGGATGATGTGTTGAGGTATGATGAGGATGATGTTTTGAGGTATGATGAGGATGATGTGTTGATGTATGATGAGGATAAATGTGTTGAGGTATGATGAGGATGATGTGTTGATGTATGATGAGGATGATGTCTTGATGTATGATGAGGATGATGTGTTGAGGTATGATGCGGCTAATCAGCTTGATACAATACATTCTGAGGTAGAGCCTATACTGATTGAGGACAGCGTCAGTGGGGACGAGGATCAGGATATAGATCTTCAAGATAGGTTTCTCACAGCCTTTTACAGGGCTCTGAAAGCCAGAGAGGTCCAGTTACACAAACGTATGGTTGCTTTGCTAAAACGTCGGTACATCCAAGACATAGCCATCTGTACGAAAAACACTGCAAAATTGATAAGCTGCAATCTGAATAACAAACGCCCAAACAAACGATATATAGCCGTATGTAACATGGATACTTCTAGAATACCCATAGAACTAAGCTCATTAATCAAACAAATGAAGGATCTAGGACCAACCCCTACACAACAACACACACCTCATTTAACTCATGCAAATGAGGACACATTATCACAGGTACTCCCAGAACTTACCTCCTTAATTAAACAAATTAATGAGCTAACCCCACCCTTAAATTAGACAACCCCCAACCTCACGTATATGGTATCCTACACTGCCCTATCTGTAAAGGGCCTTTGAAAAGCAGAGACCCAGAAGTGGCTAAAGAATTGGAACATGAGTGCTACCTTCAACCATCTGATGAACATGAACATTCAGAGAAATTTGTGTTTTATGACTTTGAGAGTAATCCATCTGCCTATTTTTGTATCTACCATGACTTTCAAGGGTGAAAAGTGGTCGGCAGAGGACCCCAATGGTGCGCTACTCTTTCTGAAACATTTCCGAAAACCCCAGTACAAAAACTTCACTTTTATAACTCACAATTCTAGATCCTGTGATTCCTATCTTCTTTCGAATCCCTTGATCAAATCAAATTGTATTTGTCACATGCGCCAAATACAGCAGGTGTAGACCTTACAGTGAAATGCTTACTTACAAGCCCTTAACCAACAATGCAGTTTTAAGAAAAAAAAGTGTTAAGAAAGTATTTAGTAAAATAAACTGAAGTAAAAAAAAAAAAAAAGTAGCAACAATATCATAACAGTAGTGAGGCTATATACAGGGGGTACCGTTACAGAGTAAATGTGCAGGGGCACCGGTTAGTCCAGGTTATTGAGGTAATATGTACATGCAGGTAGAGGTAAATGGACTATGGTTAATAAACAGAGAGTAGCAGCAGTGTAAAAATGGGGTGGAAGCTGTTAAGAAACCTTTTGGACCTAGACTTGGTGCTCCGGTACCGCTTGCCGTGCGGTAGCAGAGAGAACAGTCTATGACTAGGGTGGCTGGAGTCTTTGACAATTATTTGGGCCTTCCTCTGACACCGCCTGGTATAGAGGTCCTGGATGGAAGGAAGCTTGGTCCCAGTGATGTACTGGGCCGTACACACTACCCTCTCTAATGCCAACAAGGTGTTGCACCCAATGTCATAGCCCAAGGTAGTCAAATCTTGTGTTTTGTAGACCCAGCCTTCAACCAGAGATACATTGACAGTTTAAGTTTCTTGCCCATGAGATTGGCTCAAATGCCAGAGGCATTGGGGTTTTGAAAACTCTGTGAAAGGATGGTTTCCTCATTTCTTCACAACTGAGGAGAATCGACATTATATTGGATCTTATCCTGGTCCCGAAATGTACAGGTGTGATCAAATGTCTCCCAAAGAGACAGAGAGAGATTCATGACTTAGTATGAGACAGTACGCCATAATACCTTTGATTTCCATAAAGAGATGGAATTATATTGTGATAATGATGTGGTTATACTGCGAGAAGGATGCCTCAGATTCAGAGCAGAGGTAATCAAAGATGCATGCATTGACCCCTTGAGTTGTACAACTATTGCATCGGCATGCATGAAAACTTATCGTAGACACTTTTTACCTCCAGCCTCTATAGCTATTCCGTCGCCCTGACAACTACCGTAGACAATACAAGTCATACTCTAATGCTATTCCATCGCCCTGACAACTACCGTAGACAATACAAGTCATACTCTAATGCTATTCCATCGCCCTGACAACTACCGTACACAATACAAGTCATACTCTAATGCTATTCCATCGCCCTGACAACTACCGTACACAATACAAGTCATACTCTAATGCTATTCCATCGCCCTGACAACTACCGTAGACAATACAAGTCATACTCTGATGCTATTCCATCGCCCTGACAACTACCGTAGACAATACAAGTCATACTCTAATGCTATTCCATCGCCCTGACAACTACCGTAGACAATACAAGTCAGACTCTAGCGGCTCCATTCAATGGTTGGAGTACTTGTCCCAGGCTAAAAACATCTTTATTCAACATGCTTTGAATAAAGGTGAAAAAAAGATTGGCCCCTACCATGTAGATGAGTACACACAGATTGTTGAGACAGTGTTTGAGTACAACGGTTGTTTCTTCCATGGTTGTAAATCTTGCTTTCTGCCCCAGGCCATGTGTGTCTGAACCCAGAAGACTTTGGGGGAAATGTACCAGGAGTTCCAAGACAAGTGGTCCTCTTTCCAGGCTGCTGATGGGGTGAAAGGGAAGGTGATGTGGGAGTACGAGGGGACAGAACTCACAAGGTCTGATCCTCATGTTCCAGCTTTCCTTTCCACCTTTGACCCCAACCCCTGGAGCCCTGCCAGGCCTTGTTTGGGGGTCGTACCAATGCTTTGACCTTACGTTATATAGCTGATGAGGAAATTGGATATATAGATTATACTTCCCTTTATCCTCATGTAATGAGTTCCTCTTGTTATCCTTTGGGACATCCTAAAATTATTCACTGTAACTTTGACTTACCACAAAACTATTTTGCTTTGATAAAAGCAACTGTTTACCCTCCCGGGGGCTTGTTTTTGTCAGTGTTGCCTTACAAAGGACCTCAAGGAAAACTTTTCTTTCCCCTTTGTCGCACCTGCAGTGAAAACAACAACCAGGAAAAGCCTTGTGATCATTCAGATCAAGAAAGAGCCCTGACCGGTGTATGGTGTATGGTCGCAGTTGTAAATGAGAACTTGTTCTCAACTGGCTTACCTGGTTAAATAAAGGTGAAATACAAAAATAAAATGGGTCACCGTTGAATTCTCTAAGGCTATAGAGAAGAGGTATCGTGTGGCCAAAGTCTTTGAAGTGTGGACCTTTCCCAGGAAATCAGACACTCTTTTTAAAGAGTACATCAAGACCTTCTTGAGAGGCAAGCAAATGGCTTCAGGGTTTCCTGCATCAGTCACTGATCAAGAGAGCAAAGACAGATACATTCAGGACTATCATGAAAAAGAGGGCATACGTCTTGACCCTGACAGAATAGAGGTCAACAAAGCCAAAATAAAGGTGTGCAAGCTTTTCTTGAACAGTTTGGGGGGCATATTTGCCCAGAGAAGCAATATGTTAACAACATCTATCATTAAAGATCCCAAATAATTTATGGGATTGTTTTTTTCAGACCAATCTGACATTTCAAATGTTTTGTTCTTGAATCAAGACACAGCTCTGGTTTAATGGAGACGTAACAGGAAGTGGGTTCTACCCCCGAGTAATGGAAACGTGTTTCTAGCAGCTTTTACCACGGCCTATGGGCGACTTGAACTACACACCCTCATGGAGCACCTGCAGAGTCGGGTTCTTTACCATGACACAGACTCTGGGGTCTATGGAAGCAAACCTGGTGATTGGAACCCCCCTCTTAGCAACTATCTGGGAGGTTTAACGAGTGAACTGGAAGATGGTGACCATATCATAGAGTGGTCATCCTGTGGACCCAAACACTATGCTTTTAGGACTAAAAACTATCACGTAGTGTTGAAAGCCAAAGGCGTGACACAAAACTATGAAAATTCCCTGCGTGTAAACTTGGAATCAATCACACGCTTAGTCGAGGGTTTTATAAACGACCGAAATAGTGTTTTAGAAATTTTGAAACTCCTACAAAAAGATTGTTAGGGATTAAAAGGGGTTCCATCTACGTAATGCCCCACTTACTAAAATATTCCGGGTCGTCTATGACAAGAGATGACTTTTACCTGACGGGACCACTTTACCCTTTGGTTACTGACTTTATGTTAAAATCCTTGTGTCTTAACACTGAAGATACAATGGATGCTGTAGAAGGTTTTGATCCTAGGTTGCAACTACCAGCCTTAATCGCAGGACCATCCAATAGCGGTAAAACTTGTTTTGTAAAAAGGATTTTAGAGAATTCTGAACATGTATTATCTCAGAAACCTGACAATATTGTGTGGTGTTATTCATGTTATCAACTTTTGTATGATGAGTTGTTGAAGAAAATAAAAATCTAATTTGTTGAAGGAATACCAGCATCCCTGTCTGATGATGAATTCTTACTTCCTCATTAAAAAAAAAATCTGCTGGTTTTGGATGATATGGTTTTTGCCGGTAGTGAACATCCTGAAATAGCTCAAGCTTTTACTCAATATACTCATCATCAAAACTTGTCAGTGTGTTATTTCGTACAAAATGTGTTTCACCAAGGTAAAAATAGCCGTACCATTAGCTTGAACGCCAATTACTTTGTTTTGTTCAAAAACCCTAGAGACAAACTACAAATAAACATTCTAGCCGTAAATCCTACTTTATGGAAAGCAACGAGGACGCCACCAAAGCTCTGTTTTCTTATTTAATCGTGGATTTAAAATCGGTTGGACACAGAGTGTGATGGCCAATAAAATGTACTTAGTACCTAAACAAGATTTGGACAGACGTTGTTATGGAAACAGGTATCCTGTATGTGTGTTTGTTTTCCCTCTCCTTCAGCCCTAATCACAGGTGTCCCTTGTTTTCCTGATTGGTGGTCGTTGGGGTGTCCCACCTGTCTGACATCCGTTCGTCTGCTGATTGCTGAGGTGGACCAATCAGTGGACGTTCCTCAGTATTGCCCCGCCTGTTTCTGGTTTTGCATTACCATGTCAAATCCCCTGGTTTTAAAAGCCAGTCAGTTGTGTTTTCTGACAGAGACTCTCTTTCTCTGTGAGTATGGCAACTGTGGTGTCTTGGTTTTGTGTACTCACGCGTTTGCTGTCTAGTCCATATTGGACCTGTGTTGTTTGCTGTCTAGTCCATATTGGACCTATATTGTTTGCTGTCTAGTCCATATTGGACCTATGTTGTTTGCTGTCTAGTCCATATTGGACCTATGTTGTTTGCTGTCTAGTCCATATTGGACCTATGTTGTTTGCTGTCTAGTCCATATTGGACCTATGTTGTTTGCTGTCTAGTCCATATTGGACCTATGTTGTTTGTTTGTTCCTGGGGAAAGGTGGGTTTAACAGGTGGCCCTTGGGCCTACACTACCCGTAGGACAACCTTGTCTAAACACACTAGTTAGACCTGAGGGGACCACCCACTGTATTTTAATATGGTTAGCAGTAAGCTTAGCGTTGGTGTATTTTGTTCTCACTGTTCCTTGTCAATATTCTAATTCCCATGAGTTATGTTATGGGACTCTTTTCCATCCACCCTAGACTTTTAAAGCCACGGGGTTCGTAACACTCAGGCAGAAACCTGAACGTTCTATTCTGGCCAGGCCCATCTTTTCAAAGAAAACACCATTTAATTCTATCTCTATTTGAACGAATTAGGTAGTTTTGTTGTGATCAACCAGGAAATCCTAACAATTCAGGTAAATAACGCCACAGTCAGGCAGAAAAGTCAGAATGTTCTATCATAAAGTGAGTACAATTAGTTTCCCTGGCTAATATTGCTTCTACATAGAAATACTATGAGAGAAAATGAATAGATGCCATTCACTGCTATAAACCTGTCTCCAATATAATCGGCTAGTTTACACTGACCCACCGCGGACCTTCGCGTGTAAAGGCGTTTTATGGTCTGTTTTGTCAACGAGCCCAGATGATCCCAATAACGTAGGTAGCCTAGTAACCGATGCCCTCCTCTGGTATGTTCTATTGTGAACTGTCTGGGACTCCTTGTTGTTTCTCTGTTTACTACTCAAACATATTTCACTGATTCAGTCTAAAACGAAATTAACTGCAAATATATTAGCGTAACTAGACTACACAGAACATGGTGGACCCACTGTAAAATGAGAGGCTTGTTATGGTATTAAAACGTGCCCCAGTCCATCATGCCTAGCTCTGCCCACTGGGGGCCTGGTTGACGGAGCGCTCTCTGAAAGAAGTCCTCGTATCGTCGTATTCCACCGGATAGAGTTGTCTCATCACACCGGCCGTAGCAGTTCTGTCTCCTCATATTGATCCGTCATCAAGTAGCGTGTCCCCTTCACTGGATTAGGACGCGCTGTTTGAGAGCGTTGCTCTGAAAGTGCTGCTGCTGCTGTCGGTGCTCTCCCCCGACATGCCCGCTCCAAATAGGCCATTTATCTTTTAATGCAGTCATCTCGCTTTTCATTTTAAGCATCTTTTTTATCCTTCGCTTGTTTGTAACAATTGCAAAGACATTGGCAACGTTGTATTTGTAGTGAACTTTGTTGTGAAGTTATCGGCGGTCACAGAGAGACAGATAAAACATGTTGATTTTATTGTTTAGTGGAGGTCTTCTGTGCATGAAGAGACGCAGTAGTGAAACATATTAATTCAAGTGCACTTGAACTTTAGTAACGATGGTTTTGGGGAAACAGCTCGGAGATTTAACAATGCTCCTACAAAGGTTCTACTGATAAACTTAGCCTTAAGATGCTTTTTGGGAAACCGGGCCCAGATGGTCTCCGTAGGAAATGTTGTGAAAATATTGGGCTTAGGCTACATGCCCTGTTATTTAGACTTAACACCGATTTGTAGGTGATCAGTCCTGCTACTGATAGCCAATGGGAACTGATCTGAACAGGTTTAGGCTGGTCATCTAGGATATGTAGGCCATATCTGAAGTACAGTACCAGTCAAAAGTTTGGACACACCTACTCATTCCAGGTTTTTTTTTTTTTTTTTTTTTACATTACATTTTAACATAGGGTCCAGAGTTTTACTGGTTAGGTTAACAGATAAGGATAAACTCTGGGCCCCAGGAGGTAAAATGGCCCCCCTACTCTGGGACCTATGGTGCCACCAGTCTGGTGCAGTTGCCAGTTATCATCAGGTATGTGGATGATCAGGGCGTTATTCAGGAATGTTTCTTGGGCTACTTTGATGTGTCAAGTGGGCGAGATGCGAACTCTGTGTTTAACTTCACGGAGAAACTTGTTGTTCAAACCTATGAGTGCCCAGCTGTAATGGAATGTATCTGCTATGTGTATTTCCAGCTAAGTCCCCTCCTGTTCCCTGATTTAAGAGGTGATGACCACTCCACTCCACTACCATTGTCAAACTCTGTCCTGACATGAACTGAAGCCACGTCTCATGTCCCCCGCTCATCCACTGGCACATTGGAATGTTTCCTCTCCAAGCACTGTGAGTACCCCTATCAATTTTCTCTCTTACTGTATGTAGAGTCAATCACGTACAGAAACACAATGACATTATTACACATCAATGATTTTACTCCTTGCTTGGACTATCTCCTTCTCAGCTCTTTGGTCTCTAACTGTGTTCTGTTGTTGTTTTTTGTCTTCCCAGTCAATTCCTGTCCTGCACTGAAGTCAAGCCTCTGAACACCTCAACACATGCCTCGTACCCTCATTCAATCACTGCTGTGATCCCTTCCCAACACTGTGGAAGTAGCCCTCTCATTCCCATTCCCCATAATATTGGACTATAAAGCTTTACAGACAATTCCTTCGACCTCATGGCTTGGTTTTTACTCTGACATGCACTGTCAACTGTGGGACCTTATATAGACTGGTGTGTGCCTTTCCAAATCATGTCCAATCAATTGAATTTACAACAGCTGGATTCCAATCAAAGTTGTAAAGACATCTCAAGGATGTTCAATGGAAACAGGATGCACCTGAGCTCAATTTCGAGTCTCATAGCAAAGGGTCTGAATACCTTTGTAAATAAGGTATTTCAGTTTTTTATTTTTAGTACATTTGCAAACATTTCTAAAAACCTGTTTTCGCTTCATCATTATGGGGTACTGGGTGTAGATTGATGAGGATTTGTATTTTGTTTAATCCATTTTAGAATCAGGCTGTAACGTAACAAAATGTGGAAAAAGGGAAGGGGTCTGAATACTTTCCGAATGCACTGTATATGGGAAATGCCATTTGGAAGATATATTCTTGTTTTACTGAACTATCACAATAATAAATAGAATGTTAGACCACACATTTTGGACATACTTGGACATTGTCCCAGGTCATTGAGAACGTTCCGTACATCACAGTTTCCTCCTGGGAATAGGCCAGTCTCCTCTTAAATATCTTAGTCTGGAATTAACATTGACATTACTGACATACATGTAATAACCACTCATTGTACTCATAAGTAAGATAGGCCTGTGTAATCACCTTGAAATAACAGAATTATGAAATAGGCTGAATCAGATTGTGTTTACATATGTTTAAGACTCACACTTACCTCAGCCTGTTTCTTCCACTTCATGATCTGGGTATCATTGCCGACCCTCAACCTGTTAACATGTCCTCTAGTGGCATCAGAACATAGGCAGATGGCCATGGAGTTCAGAGTGAATAACATCTTCTCACAGCATCCTCCCCTCCACAGCTCCATCTCCAGGCATGTTGGTACAAACTTCATTTTATTTTGCCTGCTGGTGAACAAGGCCATTGACAGCACCATCCATGTCCCTCTGTCAAGGAGGTCCTGCTTCTTACGTTGAAAGTCGTCTCTGAAAAGAGGAGACATTAGAAGGTTTCTTCTCTTAGTTTTGTCTTTTGTCTCGGACAAGGCTTACATGTCAGAGGCGTACTTACTTTACTAATTGACTTGTAGAAACGGTACAACTATATACAACATGTCAATTGTGAAATGATCTAGTGTGAACATGATATTGGGTTAATCCTCACATTGTGGTGATTTCTCTACCTTTGATGAGGTCTACTTTGAGGTTTCTGGCCTGGGGAAGGGTCTGCCCACGCCAGAGTCTCACTCCAGGAAAAGGTCTGAAAGACCTCTGTCTCCACCGGTTGGGACAAGGGACCATCTTTTTCCTGCACTAACTCCTTTCTCTGAAAGTACATAGAAATCACACAAACCTATGATCCTACATTGTAGATATATGGTATGGCATATCAACTGAATTATAATCTCAAGTCTAAAAAACAATCACTCTTATCACATACTTCTACTACCTTACCTCTTGATGATGTCCTCTTTGTACTTCTTCACGTGTGACCTCATAAACAAAGCATGGAGGTATTGATGGCAATCCAGGTAATATCTGGCCCTGGCAGGGGACCAGACCCATAGACTGGAGGTGTCCTCTTCACCTCGGGGACAGGGGACTTTGTTGGTCTTCCAGACAATCACACCTTCTTCTCCTTAGCTGGTGTAACAGCCAATCTCACCTTCTTTTCCTTAGCTGGTGTAACAGCCAATCTCACCTTCTTCACCTTAGCTGGTGTAACAGCCAATCTCACCTTCTTCTCCTTAGCTGGTGTTCCAGCCAATCTCACATTCTTCTCCTTAGCTGGTGTAATAGCCAATCTCACCTTCTCCTCCTTAGCTGGTGTAACAGCCAATCTCACCTTCTTCTCCTTAGCTGGTGTTCCAGCCAATCTCACCTTCTTCACCTTAGCTGGTGTTCCAGCCAGTCTCACCTTCTTCTCCTTAGCTGGTGTAACAGCCAATCTCACCTTCTTCACCTTAGCTGGTGTAACAGCCAATCTCACCTTCTCCTCCTTAGCTGGTGTAACAGCCAATCTCACCTTCTCCTCCTTAGCTGGTGTATCAGCCAATCTCACCTTCTTCACCTTAGCTGGTGTAACAGCCAATCTCACCTTCTCCTCCTTAGCTGGTGTAACAGCCAATCTCACCTTCTTCTCCTTAGCTGGTGTAACAGCCAATCTCACCTTCTTCTCCTTAGCTGGTGTAACAGCCAATCTCACCTTCTTCTCCTTAGCTGGTGTAACAGCCAATCTCACCTTCTTCACCTTAGCTGGTGTAACAGCCAATCTCACCTTCTTCTCCTTAGCTGGTGTTCCAGCCAATCTCACATTCTTCTCCTTAGCTGGTGTAACAGCCAATCTCACCTTCTCCTCCTTAGCTGGTGTAACAGCCAATCTCACCTTCTTCTCCTTAGCTGGTGTAACAGCCAATCTCACCTTCTTCTCCTTAGCTGGTGTACCAGCCAATCTCACCTTCTTCTCCTTAGCTGGTGTAACAGCCAATCTCACCTTCTCCTCCTTAGCTGGTGTAACAGCCAATGTCCTCTTCTTACCCTTCTTCTGGGTCTTGGTTCTTAGTGTGGCCAAGCACGGCCGGCACAGAAATGACGTTTTAGATGGAGACACAGGATCCAGTGGTCTGGCAGTAGGAGGACTGGTCAGGGACAAAACACTTGTCCTATTGTACCCTCCTCTGCCTTTAACTCATTCTAAACTACAACCTACATATTGATTCTCAGACATATTGTCCTCACAACTGTCTGTCTCTCCCTATCTCTCAATACTGTATGTATGTATGTATGTATGTGTGTGTGTGTGTGTGTGTGTGTGTGTCTGTGTGTGTGTGTGTGTGTGTGTGTGTCTATATAGTAAATGCTATATACAGTGGGGGGAAAAAAGTATTTAGTCAGCCACCAATTGTGCAAGTTCTCCCACTTAAAAAGATGAGAGAGGCCTGTAATTTTCATCATAGGTACACGTCAACTATGACAGACAAATTGAGGGAAAAAAATCCAGAAAATCACATTGTTAGGATTTTTAATGAATTTATTTGCAAATTATGGTGGAAAATAAGTATTTGGTCACCTACAAACAAGCAAGATTTCTGGCTCTCACAGACCTGTAACTTCTTCTTTAAGAGGCTCCTCTGTCCTCCACTTGTTACCTCTATTAATGGCACCTGTTTGAACTTGTTATCAGTATAAAAGACACCTGTTCACAACCTCAAACAGTCACACTCCAAACTCCACTATAGCGAAGACCAAAGAGCTGTCAAAGGACACCAGAAACAAAATTGTAGACCTGGACCAGGCTGGGAAGACTGAATCTGCAATAGGTAAGCAGCTTGGTTTGAAGAAATCAACTGTGGGAGCAATTATTAGGAAATGGAAGACATACAAGACCACTGATAATCTCCCTCAATCTGGGGCTCCACGCAAGATCTCACCCCGTGGGGTCAAAATGATCACAAGAACGGTGAGCAAAAATCCCAGAACCACACGGGGGGACCTAGTGAATGACCTGCAGAGAGCTGGGACCAAAGTAACAAAGCCTACCATCAGTAACACACTACGCCGCCAGGGACTCAAATCCTGCAGTGCAAGATGTGTCCCCCTGCTTAAGCCAGTACATGTCCAGGCCCGTCTGAAGTTTGCTAGAGTGCATTTGGATGATCCAGAAGAGGATTGGGAGAATGTCATATGAAACCAAAATAGAACTTTTTGGTAAAAACTCAACTCGTCGTGTTTGGAGGACAAAGAATGCTGAGTTGCATCCAAAGAACACCATACCTACTGTGAAGCATGGGGGTGGAAACATCATGCTTTGGGGCTGTTTTTCTGCAAAGGGACCAGGACGACTGATCCATGTAAAGGAAAGAATGAATGGGGCCATGTATCGTGAGATTTTAAGTGAAAACCTCCTTCCGTCAGCAAGGGCATTGAAGATGAAACGTGGCTGGGTCTTTCAGCATGACAATGATCCCAAACACACCGTCCGGGCAACGAAGGAGTGGCTTCGTACGAAGCATTTCAAGGTCCTGGAGTGGCCTAGCCAGTCTCCAGATCTCAACCCCATAGAAAATCTTGGAGGGAGTTGAAAGTCTGTGTTGCCCAGCGACAGCCCCAAAACATCACTGCTCTAGAGGAGATCTGCATGGAGGAATGGGCCAAAATACCAGCAACAGTGTGTGACAACCTTGTGAAGACTTACAGAAAACGTTTGACCTGTGTCATTGCCAACAAAGGGTATATAACAAAGTATTGAGAAACTTTTGTTATTGACCAAATACTTATTTTCCACCATAATTTGCAAATCAATTCATTAAAAATCCTACAATGTGATTTTCTGGAATTTTTTCTTCATTTTGTCTATCCTAGTTGACTTGTACCTATGATGAAAATTACAGGCCTCTCTCATCTTTTTAAGTGGGAGAACTTGCACAATTGGTGGCTGACTAAATACTTTTTTTCCCCACTGTATCTATTATTTGGTTATATATTGATAATTATATATTATATTTATATAAATGACGGTAGTGTGTATATATATATAAATATAATGTGTAAAACTAGCAGTGTGAATGTTAAAACAATAAATGTTATAGAATAAGAGTTTACTGAAAATAATAAGTAATTTAGTGAATAATGGAACAAATGTAGTGAATGTGTCTGTTTGTAAATGAAACCTACGCTATACAATTATTGTAATATGTAAAATAAACATATATTTCTATGATTTATCTTTCCTGGTTGTTATTTCTCAGTGTCTCTGGACAGAAAATGTGCCAAGTCAATAAAGTTATGCGCCCAATTTTGTGTTTACTGACGCCTGTAATGATCTGCAAAATGTTGATTGGTTGACAGCCCATCTGTAGATTGTGTGATTTGATTGGACAACGATGTTACGGAGTCTAGTTGATAGGTAATCGACTAGTTGGACTGTTCCCCAGACTCCACGCGTAGGGATTTGTACAAGGCTTAACAAGGCTATTGAACTGAACATTGGTGTCTGTCTTTATTCCTTAATCCAACATATCATACAGAAACATGGTATCAGAAGTGGCTCGGAAAACACACGTTTGTTATTTTTGTAGCTAAGTACAGTATAGGCGCAGTTACGTTCCATATGCGAACACAAGCCGTTTCCTACTCACAACACTGATCAACTCGTGTTAGCTGGCTAGCTAGCATCACTACCTACCTCCATGACTGAAGACAAAGAAATCTCCTATTCCATTGCTATGGCAGCGAACATTCCGCCACCAAATCACATGGTTCTCACAGGGGACTGGAATACTAATTGGGACAACTTCAGGGATGAATTCGAGGACTATGCGCTGGCGACCGGTCTACATGAGAAACCCAACGAGGTACAAGCGGCAACTCTGAGGAGTTTAATGGGCAGCGAATGCAGGCATATCTACCGGCACAATCTCACCCTCACGGCACGACAACAGTGTGATGCAAAGGCTATATTGGATGCATTGGAGAATTACTTCAAACCCGCCAGAAACGTAATTTACGAGCGGTTCGTTTTCGGAAGCTGCAAACAGGAAGAGGGTGAGTCAGTACACAACTTTGTAACCCGTTTGAGAGAGAAATCCGCCACTTGTGAATACGGGGGATTGAAAGATGAACTGATTCGTGACAAAATAGTACTGGGAATTGCAAATGAGAATACGCGCCGGCGTCTACTGAGAGAGAGAGGCTTAACATTAGTAACTGCCATCGAAATGTGCCGCACTGCTGAAGTCACTGACATGAGAATGAGAGCAATGGAAACGGAAACCCCACGCTCCGACGTTGATACTGTTCACGCTGTTGCTAGGCAGACATTCAGACAAAACCAATCGAGGCAGAGTAATTCACCACGAACGGTGAACACAGAGAGCCCCGTAGCATGTAAATACTGTGGGAATACACACACACGTGGCAAAGAGCACTGCCCGGCCTATGGAAAACCATGCAGAGCTTGTGGAACTAATAATCACTTTGCAAAAGTGTGTCTCAAAAGCAAAAGAAGGGTGAGTGAGGGCAAGATTCACTGTGTTGATGATGTTACTCAATGTTCAGAGCTGAACAGTGAAAGTGACATTTACATGCATGAATCCATTGGGGCTGTACACTCAAGAGGGAAGAAATGGTTTGTGACACTACGATTACACAACAAGCAACAACAATGTCAACTGGATTCGGGTGCTACATGCAACGTAATGAGCTACAAAGACAAAATCAATCTGGCACCTGACACACATCTATTTCCCAGCGATACTAGACTAAAGCTGTACTCAGGAGAACTAATGAGCTCTATGGGCACCTTTGAGACCGAATGTGTTATTCGGGGACGCAAACACAAGCTGGAGTTCGAGATTGTGAAAACCAGTCAAAATCCTCTCCTCTCAGGCTCTACATGCGAACGCCTGGGACTGATGCAGTTCACTGTACCAAATGACCTGCACATTGTGGATCATGTCCAGCATGGACCCCTGTCCAAAGAACAACTACTCAGCAGATATGACGATGTATTCAACATGCCCGTTGAATCAGTGCCTGGGGAGGTACACTTTGAAGTGGATGAGAGCATTACTCCAGTCCAGTGTGCTCCTCGCAATGTGCCCATTGCAATGAAAGTGGCTGTGAAGGCCCAGCTGGACAAGTATGAGGCCGATGGCCACATGACATCTGTGACTGAACCAACTGACTGGATCAGCAATATGGTCATAGTGAAAAAACCAGAGAAGCTGAGGGTCTGCATCGACCCAAAGCATCTGAACCAAGCACTGAAACGATCCCACTACATCATGCCGACACTAGAGGATGTCCTCTATAAGCTTCCCAAGGCCAGGATTTTCAACTTGGTGGATGCCCGAGATGCATTCCTTCAATGCAAGCTGGACGAAGAAAGCAGCTTCATGACTACCTTCTGGACCCCCTGGGGTCGGAAACGCTGGCTCAAGCTCCCGTTTGGTGTCTCAGTGGCGCCTGAGGTATACCAACGCAAGCAGCACGAGTTACTGGCTGGGCTCAAGGGCATTGAACCCATCGCCGATGATATCCTGATCGTAGGCTGTGGTGTAACAGACGAAGAAGCAGAACGCGACCACGATGTGAAGCTCCTGGCACTGATGGAGCGCTGCCGATCAGTTAAGCTTCGTCTTGGCCTGAAGAAGCTGCAGTTCAAGGTGAAAGACGTCCACTTCCATGGCCACATTCTCTCGGCAAAAGGCCTGAAGCCGGACCCAGACAAGGTCCAAGCGATCCTCGACATGCCAAACCCGTCTGATGCAAAAGGAGTACAGCGTCTCATCGGCTTTGCAAACTATCTTGCAAAGTTCATGCCACACCTATCAGCAGTCTGTGAGCCTCTGCGCCGGTTGCTGGACAAAGACACACCATGGCACTGGCTACCCAAGCACGAGGCCGCAGTGCAGGAGATGAAATCTCTGGCTTCATCCATGCCAGTGTTGCGCTACTACGACGTCACGAAGCCTGTCACAATCCAGAGCGACTCTAGCCAAAGGGGACTTGGATGCTGCCTTATGCAGGAAGGCCAGCCCGTTGCGTTTGCCTCGAGAGCGCTCACCCCCACCGAACAAAACTATGCACAAATTGAGAAAGAGTGCCTCAGCATCGTCTTCTCCTGCCAGCGATTCCATCACTACTTATATGGTCGAGAGCTGGTCACCGCTGAAACTGACCACAAACCACTCATTGCCATATTCAGTAAACCTCTCCTCAACGCGCCCAAGAGGCTTCAAAGTATGCTCCTGACTCTGCAAAACTACAGCCTGAAGGTCATTTACAAGCCAGGACCTGAGATGTACATCAGCGACACACTGAGCAGGGCAACAGCACAATGTACAGGTAGAGGCACTGCCTATCAGCGGCAGGCCATCTGTTCGCTACAGCAGGAACAACAAGATGTTCAACAGATCAATCAGGCAGACTACTTAAACGTGACAGATCACCGCCTAGCCCAGATCAGGCAACATACAGACAAGGACGAACACCTACAGTCACTGAAGTCCATGGCTCTCGCAGGTTGGCCATATCTGAAAGAGGAGACACCTTTCACAGTGAGAGAATACTGGACCTTTCGAGATGAGATCAGTGTGCAAAATGGCGTCTTGTTCAGAGGTCAGAAGGTCATTATTCCCAAATCACTACGTCCAGAGATGCTTACCCGCATACACTCCAGTCACGTTGGAGGTGACGCATGCTACCGTCAGGCTCGTGAAACATTATACTGGCCAAACATGCAAGCAGAAATTAAAGACTTTGTCAGCAACTGTACCACATGCAACGAGTACGCTCATGAACAGCAAAAGGAAACCATGATGTCACACGAACTGCCCACAAGGGCCTGGCAAATCATCAGCATGGACTTATTCAGCCACAGACAAAAGGACTATCTTCTCCTCGTTGATCATTACTCTGACTTTTGGGAAATTGAACTGCTCCCTGACTTGTCCGCAGAGACGGTCATAAAGCGCTGCAAGGCGCAGTTTGCAAGGCAAGGTCAGCCTGACAAGGTAATCACGGACAATGGCCCACAATTCACTGCACAGTTCAAGCGTTTCGCCTCAGAATGGGAGTTTGACCACGTGACCTCCTCTCCAAGACACCCAAAAGCAAATGGCAAGGCAGAATCAGCTGTCAAGATTGCAAAAAACCTGTTAAGCAGGGCCTTGCGCGACAGCAACGACCCATGGAAAGCGATCTTACAGTGGAGGAACACACCCACCGAAAACATGGACAGCAGCCCAGCACAACGCCTTCTGTCCAGACGTCTGAAGACTACTATCCCCGTAGCTAACAAGCTACTTGAGCCCTGCGTCATGGTTGGCGTCACGGACAAACTGCGTCACAGAAAGCAGCTCGCTAAGTGCTTCTACGACCGGACTGCTCGAGACCTACCAGAGCTGGAGGTGGGTGAAACTATAAGGATGAAACCGCTGCCGGGAGACCACACAGGACTTTGGAGGCTGGGCACATGCCTACAGAGAGTTGCACCACGTTCTTACCTGGTGGATGTTGGTGGCTCCCTCTATCGTCGCAATCGGGTGGATCTGCGCGTAGCAGAGCAGACAAACCAGAACATGCCATACACTCACTTAGATGAGCTGGATCACAGTCCAGGCCTAAGGGTAAGGGGTGCAGAATTGAGACATGAGCCAACTGAAGGTGAAGCTTCTACCCCACCAAACTCTCCAGCTCGTGGCCCTAATCCTACCCCTGTCAGAGCCAATACTTACTCACGGGTGGGTCGGCTGTGCAAGCCACCGGACAGGCTTACTCTGTAAGCAAGAGACTTAACTTGTTGTCTGTTAATTTAAAAAAATATTTAAAAAATTTAAAAAAAAATTTAAAAAAGGAAGATGACAGCTGAAGTAAAAAGAAAATGTCATGCTTTTCAATTGTTATGACTTGACTGTTAAGAACGCAATGTTATGCCGTTATGTTTGCACTTTCTATTGAAAAGGATGATGTTACGGAGTCTAGTTGATAGGTAATCGACTAGTTGGACTGTTCCCCAGACTCCACGCGTAGGGATTTGTACAAGGCTTAACAAGGCTATTGAACTGAACATTGGTGTCTGTCTTTATTCCTTAATCCAACATATCATACAGAAACAAACGAGTATTTGGAGCCCTTGGTCTAAGTCATTGGATATTCAAATGACACAGTTGCAAAAAAAAATTTATGGATTTCAGCAAAAAAAGAAAGACACGCAACTACAGAGGACAAACATTTTATGATTCATTATTTTTTGAAGTATTGACCTTGGGAGAATACATAGCCTTTTTAGTGTTTTTCAAAATTGTTATTACACGACAAGTTCAAGCCAATTTTCACTGCATTTTCAAATGATATATACTTATGGCTTATGCCTTAATTGTAGTAGCCTAACTGTGTTGTGAGATCTTAACTAGAACAATAAGAAACTATTACTGGATATAGTCAATGGGATAGTTGTTGTCATGGTAGACTTTTAAAACTAATTATGTGGCTGGCCACCCCTTTACAACTCGGAAGGCATGGTTTTGCAGATAAATGAGTAAAAGTGCACTCTTAAAAGAAAAGCTTCCTGTAGGATCCTTTAGGATAATATAAGGTAAAAAATATACCTTAAGATTAATTTCCAAGCCTATACTCTGCCATCAGCTCGTTGTTGAACCGTTGTAGACTTCAGGGGTTCTTTGAAGAAGCCTTTTCAAAAGAGGGGTTCGTTTTGGAACCAGCAGCGCCCTCGTGAGTAAAGGGCGCGCGAGCGTAGAATTCAAATTGAGACCGTTGGTCAAAAGACAACTGGAAGCGGGAAGCGCGCGGATGGTTGGAGAGACGCGACCAATAAGAGATGACTTGCAACGGATTGACGTGAAAGGTGAGTGAACCTTAGCTATTCGCTAGCTAAGATAATAATTCATCAAACTACTATCAAATAACTTAAAAACAATACATCATGTAATGTACTCTTGGTTTTTCATCAGCTAGCCAAGCTACATAGCCTGTAATGTTAGCTGGTAATTGTTGTATAAATGTTGGTACGTTTTAGCTAACGTTAGCTACAGTAGCTAGCTAGTTAAAGTTACTGTAACGTTAGCTAACTTTAGCTAGCTAGACTCAATATTGAGAAATTGTAGTCATTTAAACCCATGATATACTTTCTCACCATCTCCTTCCATCCTCCTCCCTTTAGTACCTGGCTTATCCTGCCCCTGTCCAGTTAAGTGGTGGAGAGTTTGGGAGCTGTGAGCTCGGATAGAAAAATGTATCAACCACCACGAACAGGTAGCACACACACACACACACACACACACACACACACAGATGACCCAATGTAGATTATGTTCGACTTGACAAAAAGAAGAATACATAAAACAGATCAGATTAGCTAGATGCATTTGATATTGAATACTCATGTTGTTTATGTTGTGTTTGTGTCTAATTGATGTCTTTCAGGTTGGTGTATTGGGGCGGATTGTTCTGTCCTCTGTATTTCAGACCAAAGCAAGACAACGTTTAAAGCTCACTATGGATCTACTAACAGGTTAGCCTCTATAAAGTATTTGTATGTATTTGAAGTGTGATTATAGTGTGTTCTGTGTTTCTCCTTTGTCAATCCAATACTAACTGAATGGTGAATGAATGTATTTACAGTGACTCAATCAATCAATCAATCAATCAATACAGTGTGATTATAGTGTGTTTTATGTCATTCCTTCATCTTTTCCAACACTAACTGAATGGTGAATGAATGTATTTGCAGTCAATCAATCAATCAATCAATACAGTGTTTGAACAAAATTCAACTCCAATTGAAGAACTGGGACAAGCTATACATCTCATTGTGGGGTAGACCACATGTTATGAAGATGGTTAAAGCTCCTAAACTGAATTACGTCATCAGCATGTTCCACTGTCCATACCTGCCTACACATTTAACACCATATACAAAATGATTCATTTGGACTATTAAAACGGCCAGGATGAACCAAGCTAGATTACAGGTAAAGACTTAGAAGGGAGGATTAAAGCTCCCTAACATGTAATTATAGCAAGAAGCCTTTATAACTGCCCAAATAGGCTCTTTATTGAGAACTCTAATAGGTCAATTTGGGTTGACATGGAAGAAGAACTTAATGCCCCATTTGGAGCATCATATTATCTGAGTCAACACTTAAATGTGGGACTGCAGAATCCCTTATTATAAGAGACAGACATCCTCACCTTTCCTGACAAGCTCTGCTTCGTTATGGAACAACCATAAATACAAATTAGGAGGAAAGGTGGTTGTCTGGAAAGAGTGGGATAGGTTTTGTTTTAGCCTCAACACTAATACATTTCACTTTTTGCGCTATGTGTCAACTTTAATTTGAGTGTGGCTGTGGAAGACTGGTCCCTTGATGATGTCTGCAAGTGGCTGAGTATCAATGATCTCCATGATTCCATCCCATCATTCCAAGGTTCACAATCTTTCTGAAGAATGCCAACTCTCTTCAATTGTCCAATTTGCAACGAGCATACTTTCACTGTGTCCAGACGACTCACACATATTGGCCTCTATCACCAGCATGAACCACATTTCTAATTACCTGTGGACTTAATGGGTGTGGGAAAACAAATAGATGTTTCAGCGCCTATCGGTCACACATCTACCAAAACCACAGAGCTTTTAAGCCCCAACTTAGATGAGAATTGCCCTCATGATGAATTTGAGACTGGGACTGATCCCATTGAAGATGACATGAGTGATGTAGAGAGTCTGCCAGAGGCTGAATATGTTCAAGCCACAGAGACCAACACTGAGCAGCTAATGGAAGGTCTCAAAATCAATATCTGTCTTTTAATTTTGAAAATCAGGATTCAGCATCCCAGCTACGGTACAGAATAGCATTGTTGAGGACCTCAGAACCATTTTTGATGCATTTATGACACACTACAGTGATCCTCTCAGGTTTCATCTTACAAATAAGCAAATAAACGTGGTTGAACATGACGATCTCAGGGACATGCTCAACAACTCTGCAGTATTTGAGGAATGCATTAGATGCATAAGCTCTGAGTGGATGCTGGAGCATTACCGTGTGAAATAATTGGGCATGGTCCGGCCAATTGAAGTACCACTGAGCAACAAAGAAGGTTATAAAACAATGTGATTTCAATACAGCTACATGGTCCCCAGGGTATATGAATATAAAGAGACATGAGACAAAACAATGGACCTGTAGAATGGAATAAGTTATGAGACCTCTATGATTCATTTCATTTGTCAGTTCTACCAGATAATGTGAGATGTTTAGATGACATAACATTTGAGGACACATACTGTAATTTTCCCCTCCCTTTCTGGCTGCCCTCCCCCTTCCCTTCTAAGTTCAAGGTGGTTTATTTGTCATATACATGGAGTTAACAGTGCAATGAAATGTTGACTAGCAGGTTAACCTCTTGACAACAACAATAGAACACCTTGCTGTCCCCAGTCCGCCTGGCCTTGCTGCTATTCCAGTTTCAACTGTTCTGCCTGCGGTTACGAAACCCCTACCTGTCCCAGACCTGCTGTTTTCAACTCTTAATGATCGGCTATGAAAAGCCAACTGAGAGAGGACCTGAGCCCTAGGACCATACGTCGGGACTACCGGCCGTGGTGACTCCTTGCTGTCCCCAGTCCGCCTGGCCTTGCTGCTATTCCAGTTTCAACTGTTCTGCCTGCGGTTATGGAACCCCTACCTGTCCCAGACCTGCTGTTTTCAACTCTTAATGATCGGCTATGAAAAGCCAACTGAGATTTATTCCTGATTATTATTTGACCATGCTTGTCACTTATGAACATTTTTGAACATCTTGGCATAGTTCTGTTATAATCTCCACCCGGCACAGCCAGAAGAGGACTGGCCACCCCTCATAGCCTGGTTCCTCTCTAGGTTTCTTCCTAGGTTTTGGCCTTTCTAGGGAGTTTTTCCTAGCCACCGTGCTTCTACACCTGCATTACTAGCTGTTTGGGGTTTTAGGCTGGGTTTCTGTACAGCACTTCGAGATATTAGCTGATGTACGAAGGGCTATATAAAATAAAATTGATTGATTGATTGATAGAACAAGTCAGTAGCTAAGTTAATATAAAGAGTAATACAATAATAATAAACCCTGCATTCATAACTATCCTTAACATACCTGGGGTGTTTCTGGGATAGAGGGTTGATATAAAAGTTAATATAATCAGCAATACAGGAAGATTCTGAGACACAATCGCTTACTATTGGTCAGCCGTAAGGAACCGCAACGTCTCAGGAGATATGTATTTTAGGCAGTAAGTAAAACTGCCTAGGCCTTGGAGAATCTGCCCCAAAAAGATAGACCATCTGTTTATCTGTAATGTACTTATCCTCATATAGTTTACTCACTATCTCCTGGATTCATCTTTGTGTTTTCCGGTTGTGTTGAGTGGGACAATGGAACATAGTGTTTACCATTATCCTATTGTCTATTGGCTTCAAGAAGATATTCACTTTATCCATTACAACAATCTGAGCCCCCTTATCTGCTGGTTTAATCACTATATTCTGATGTTCAATGTTTCTAGAGCTTGATTTTTAGAAAGATGTGTAAGGTTGAGCTGATATACAGGTCTGGTTCTGAATTGGGAAAAGGAAGCCACATCCCTACGTATAACAGTCTGTATAGTTTCTGACACTGACTCCAACTGAGGTTCCCAATGTGAGGGGGTTTGGAAATAGTATATGAGGAAAATCTGTTTCATAATCAAAATGATCTAATAACTTCAATCTTCTATGATGGAAGTGTAGATCCCTCGGAGCTCCCCCGCAGTCCACCTGTTTAGGAGTTGGTATGAAAGTCAGTCCTCTTTCTAGAACCTCACTCTCGGCTTGGTTGAGCCCAATGGGACGTTGCTGGTCAAGACCTCAAATCGGTTGTGAAGTAGTATGGACATATTGATGGAACAAGGTCACTAAACTGGTGGTTAGACAGGGTAGATCCAAGAGCAGGCCTCTGCTGTCATCTAGAGGGCGTTTCTCTGTACTGCTTGACACATGGAGACTCAATGGAGGCACAGTGCAAAGTGCTCAAAGTAAGGCCCAAACAATTGTTTGTCAGGCTGGGATCTATAAAGCAGTATGTTCTTCAATTAGATGCCAACTAATATTAATACAGGGACAATAGGTGGGGCAGGAGGAAGAATGGTGTTCCTGATTTTCAGAGGAATTCCCCTTATTTTTTTAAAGCATCAGATTGAGATTGTTGTTATTCTCCAATATGTTTTTCTTCAGTGAGCCACTCTGGATTCTCCAAGGGGAATACTCCCTTAATTCTCCACTAGAGAGTTGGAGCTCCATGCTTTTGCTGGGAATTGTCCACTGTTGGTATACATTTATTTGGTCCCCAAAATACCCAAATAAAAATGTGTATTTGTCTAGTTTTAGCTGAGTCCCCAGTTAGCATCCATGTGGCTCATTTAAAAGTTTCAACAACAAAAAAAAACGTACTCCTGAAGTTTCACCACAATAGGCTTCTTCAGACAATGGACAAAAAGTAGCCAAACAAAGCCAAAGGAGAGTGATGAGCAGCAGCAGCATCATCAAACCAGCGAGGCCGCCGGCAAGCCCAACAGTGATGATGCTGCCGAGCTCCAGTTAGCTCCGTGTGCAGAGCCTACCCACCCTTCCACAAGCACCGCCAGGATAATGGCTCCACAGCCCCCTCCACCTCCGACTGTTCCTGACTATCTTGGAACAGAGGTGCCAGCCCAGATTAGCCTAGAATCCTACCGTAGTCGCAGGTTTTCTGTCCAAAAACCTTCATTTAATAGCAACTGGTTCATAAGAAGGGAGTGTCTGGAATACTCACTTACTGAAGATGCTGCATTGCTGAAAGTTCTGCTTGGGGTCCATCTATTGGGAGATGGCTAACTAGTCTGTATTTTCCACTGATTCATATGGATGCCAGTGCACACATTGGCTGTAAAAGTGGGTAAAAACAGAAAAGCATATAACTGTAGCTATGTGGTCTTTACTTGAGTGTGTTTCAGCAGGGTGAGGTCAGAGAGATGCTTCCAAGTCAGTATTTTTCTGAACTCATAAAATCCTTTACACAATCTGATGGGATGAATGTTCAACCCCATTTAAATGACCATAAAGTCTATATAGTACCTTTAAGTTAAGACCTCACAGATCTGTTCATGGCAAAGCAGTTCAATTCATGATATTAATATTTCTGTGAGCTTGTGTGGCCTACCACTTCACGGTTGAGCAGTTGTTGCTCCTAGATGTTTCCACTTCACAATAACAGCACTTACAGTTGACTGGGGCTGCTCTAGTAGGGTAGGAATTTGACGAACTGACTTGTTGGAAAGGTTGTTTATTAGCACTCAAATCTATCAATGGCATTTTCGACACAATTTGGTGAAAGCCCCAAAGCATTCAGAAAGCCTCTGATTCCCACCACTAGTGGACACCCCCATGAGTGTCTTTCAGAACCCCTCCTAAAACCACCTGTTTCGTTTTGGTTGTTGTTAGTGACTCTTTGTTAGTTCCTTCTTCTGTTTGAGAGACAATGTTTTATTTCTTGTTGAGGAACGTAACAATGTTCATGTGATTAAATTAAATCACCCAAATGTTTAAGATATGTCTGTTAGTAAATGTTTTATTTCTAAGAGATCATGAGTAAAAGAGAACAATTGACATTCTAGAATGAGTTGTCACTGTGTTCACCACAACCAACATGCTGCATCTCTGTTTAGGGGGTCAGTGGTCTAAAATGAGTCTCTCTGGGGAGAGAGAGGAGGGGGTCCCTGCCTCCAAAATGAGTCTCTCTGGGGAACATGACACCAAAACTAAGAGGTGAGATTACAGTTTTGTTTAAGCATTATTAATTACATTTCCAAAACTATATGTCCACAATTTTTTCACATTAGTTTTTTCATCGGAAACTATTGCTTGTGGGTACCTTCAATATTACGCTTTGAACACACCGACTGCGTCATTGCGCAAAATAGTATGCAGCATCATCTAAATATTTGTGCATCAAAAGTTAAACATTCACCTTCTGCTACCATTTCTGTCAACCTGTTTACGCATACAGTTTGACGCATACGTTCGATTAATCCAATTTATGCACCACACAGAACGCACTGCAACTGCCTCTGCAACGTAATGCTTCAAGGCTAACGCAGCGTTCAATTGGAAATGAATGTACTTCTGGTGTAAATGCAATAACTCAGTTGGTGTGTTCAAAGCGTTACTGATCTCAGAATTGTAATTAATAGATTTTAGATTTCTAAGAGATGATGAATAAAAGAGAACAATGGACATTCTAGAATGAGGTGTTACTGTGTTCACCACAACCAACATGCTGCATCTCTGTTTAGTTACTGTGTTCACCACAACCAACATGCTGCATCTCTGTTTAGTTACTGTGTTCACCACAACCAACATGCTGGATCTCTGTTTAGTTACTGTGTTCACCACAACCAACATGCTGGATCTCTGTTTAGTTACTGTGTTCACCACAACCAACATGCTGGATCTCTGTTTAGTTACTGTGTTCACCACAACCAACATGCTGCATCTCTGTTTAGTTACTGTGTTCACCACAACCAACATGCTGCATCTCTGTTTAGTTACTGTGTTCACCACAACCAACATGCTGCATCTCTGTTTAGTTACTGTGTTCACCACAACCAACATGCTGCATCTCTGTTTATTTACTGTGTTCACCACAACCAACATGCTGCATCTCTGTTTAGTTACTGTGTTCACCACAACCAACATGCTGCATCTCTGTTTATTTACTGTGTTCACCACAACCAACATGCTGCATCTCTGTTTAGTTACTGTGTTCACCACAACCAACATGCTGCATCTCTGTTTAGTTACTGTGTTCACCACAACCAACATGCTGCATCTCTGTTTAGTTACTGTGTTCACCACAACCAACATGCTGCATCTCTGTTTATTTACTGTGTTCACCACAACCAACATGCTGCATCTCTGTTTAGTTACTGTGTTCACCACAACCAACATGCTGCATCTCTGTTTAGTTACTGTGTTCACCACAACCAACATGCTGCATCTCTGTTTAGTTACTGTGTTCACCACAACCAACATGCTGGATCTCTGTTTAGTTACTGTGTTCACCACAACCAACATGCTGCATCTCTGTTTAGTTACTGTGTTCACCACAACCAACATGCTGCATCTCTGTTTATTTACTGTGTTCACCACAACCAACATGCTGCATCTCTGTTTAGTTACTGTGTTCACCACAACCAACATGCTGCATCTCTGTTTAGTTACTGTGTTCACCACAACCAACATGCTGCATCTCTGTTTAGTTACTGTGTTCACCACAACCAACATGCTGCATCTCTGTTTAGGGGTCCGTGGTTTAAAATGCGTCACTCTGGGAGACCTGACACCAAAACTAAGAGGTGAGCTGACAATATTGTTTAAGAATTTATATTCCAAAACGCTATACACAAAGAAAATTCACATTTGTGTTTTTTTCATCAGAAATGATTGCTTATTGGTTGGTACCTTCAATATTTCTGTTCTAGATTTGAGATGTGTATGAAAATTTGATTTTTTTTCAAAACGCTATATATCCAATGTTTAGCTGGAATGGGATGTTCATATCCTGTATATTTGACTGTGATATGTGGTTGTCTCACTTAGCTATCTTATGATAAATGCACTTACAGATGCCATATCTTAATTTGACCCAGTTTCTCAGAGCAGAAATAGAAAGATTATCCTGCAGCAGCAGGAAATGTGAATTATTATGTGGATTATAATTCATTAAAATATTTTGTTAGGGCAAATCAAGTTTTTTAAAAGCTAAATTACACTACAATACAGCAACTGTATTGTAAGTCACTCTGGGCCCGGTTTCCCGATAGCGATGGAATTTAGGCTTACCAGTGTTTTAAGATGCATCTTTCCTACAACGGCTGAAGATGTAACATGTATTTCCCACGCACCAAGCAGAGAGAACGGTCGCTATGATGACTGAAAACACAACCGTGGGACAAACGAGTGACACATTTCTGGGCAAGGGCGGTCCATTTAAAATTAATTCATTCTTCCCTCGCCCTTTGCCCTGCAAGTGTCCACTCATCATACGTCATGATACGTCATCAGAAGTGTCAACTCATCATACGTCATGATACGTCATCAGAAGTGTCAACTCATCATACGTCATGATACGTCATTAGAAGTGTCAACTCATCATATGTCATGATACATCATCAGAAGTGTCCACTCATCATATGTCATGATACGTCATTAGAAGTGTCAACTCATCATATGTCATGATACATCATCAGAAGTGTCCACTTAATTTGAGGGCTGAGGGGAAAGGGAGTCTTTTAAGTGTTTGAAACGCTGCCATGGATAGTTTCGAAGTAACATTACCACATGATCAATGACGTCCGAAGCTTCGTTAGGTCTCATGCTTTTTCGAACCATGTGTTGCAAAATGCGAGAGATCTCACTGATCTCTCCCTGGTGCCGGTGCTTTTTTCGAAGCAAAGTCTTTTTCAAACACTGACCTCTACTGGACACCTTATTTACACATTTAGTTTGATGTCTTCCAGTTTGTAGCCCCTGAATGGGAGCTCAGCAGGTAGGGACGGGGATTTGGATCAGATATCAACATAGGCACAAGATTGAATCCCTGCTATAGTTGAACATTATTTTCTGTGGAACCACACTATCTTCCCATCCTTGTTTAAATAATGAGTTTTATTTAGTGTAGCCTATGATAATATTCTGTCTTTAGTATCCTAAATAATACCACATATGCATCGTTTTTGAAAACATAGTGAACCTGGAGGCAAAAAGCGAACCCCACATTCTAACTAAATGTTGTTTATTAGCACTCAAATCTATCAATGGCATTTTCGGCACAATTTGGTGAAAGCCCCAAAGCGTTCAGAAAGCCTCTTTTTCCCACCACTAGTGGACACCCCCATGAGTGTCTTTCAGAACCCCTCCTAAAACCACCTGTTTCGTTTTGGTTGTTGTTAGTGACTCTTTGTTAGTTCCTTCTTCTGTTTGAGAGACAATGTTTTATTTCTTGTTGGGGAACGTAACAATGTTCCTGTGATTAAATTAAATCACCTGACTGTTTGGATATGTCTTTTAGTAAATGTTTTATTTCTAAGAGATCATGAGTAAAAGAGAACAATTGACATTCTAGAATGAGTTGTCACTGTGTTAACCACAACCAACATGCTGCATCTCTGTTTAGGGGGTCAGTGGTCTAAAATGAGTCTCTCTGGGGAAAGAGAGGAGGGGGGCCCTGCCTCCAAAATGAGTCTCTCTGGGGAACATGACACCAAAACTAAGAGGTGAGATTACAGTTTTGTTTAAGCATTATTAATTACATTTCCAAAACTATATGTCCACAATTTTTTCACATTCGTTTTTTCATCAGAAATTATTGCTTGTGGGTACCTTCAATATTACGGTTTGAACACACCGACTGCGTCATTGCGCAAAATAGTATGCAGCATCATCTAAATATTTGTGCAACAAAAGTTAAACATTCACCTTCTGCTACCATTTCTGTCAACCTGTTTACGCATACAGTTTGACGCATACGTTCGATTAATCCAATTTATGCACCACACAGAATGCACTGCAACTGCCTCTGCAACGTAATGCTTCAAGGCTAACGCAGCGTTCCATTGGAAATGAATGTACTTCTGGTGTAAATGCAATAACTCAGTTGTTGTGTTCAAAGCGTTACTGATCTCAGAATTGTAATTAATAGATTTTAGATTTCTAAGAGATGATGAATAAAAGAGTACAATGGACATTCTAGAATGAGTTGTTACTGTGTTCACCACAACCAACATGCTGCATCTCTGTTTAGTTACTGTGTTCACCACAACCAACATGCTGCATCTCTGTTTAGTTACTGTGTTCACCACAACCAACATGCTGCATCTCTGTTTAGTTACTGTGTTCACCACAACCAACATGCTGCATCTCTGTTTAGTTACTGTGTTCACCACAACCAACATGCTGCATCTCTGTTTAGTTACTGTGTTCACCACAACCAACATGCTGCATCTCTGTTTAGTTACTGTGTTCACCACAACCAACATGCTGCATCTCTGTTTAGTTACTGTGTTCACCACAACCAACATGCTGCATCTCTGTTTAGTTACTGTGTTCACCACAACCAACATGCTGCATCTCTGTTTAGTTACTGTGTTCACCACAACCAACATGCTGCATCTCTGTTTAGTTACTGTGTTCACCACAACCAACATGCTGCATCTCTGTTTAGTCACTGTGTTCACCACAACCAACATGCTGCATCTCTGTTTAGTTACTGTGTTCACCACAACCAACATGCTGCATCTCTGTTTAGGGGGTCCGTGGTTTAAAATGTGTCTCTCTGGGAAACATGACACCAAAGCTAAGAGGTGAGATTTTATGAAGAATTTATTAAGTTTATTTACAAAATAAATAGCTATCTTAAGATGAATGCACTTAATGTAAATCACTCTGGATAAGAGCATCTGCTAAATCAAGAGTTCCCAATCCGGGGGTCAGCGGAGGTACTGCAGGGGTTCTGCAGCACCCTGACTGGACTCGTTGCAATGGAAGACATTTGATAGAATTGTCACGACACGAACACTCCTACTCTTCATTATTGCCTAATATAATGGAATGCATATTTCTTTAACCAATTCTGATGGTTGTTACAAGCGGAATTTTGACAATATTACCGTTATACCAACACACTCTTCACACCCGTTTAACAACTCTAAATAGCTTTGACATCGTAGGCATCAAGTCCCTTGCCAATAATGTTGCATACAACTTTGCATACAATGTTCATTTTCATCGAACACATATTTCGCCCTAGATGCCTTCAATTGCCCAATTTATAGCCATGGCCAATTTAGGATTATTTTTTAACAACGTGATGTTGCGCTCCAAAGGGATAACTTGAAATAACATGATGTAGGTAATTAAATAATCAAAAGAAAAACGTGTTTATTATACACTTAGAAAAGAAGGTTCCTTATAGAACCAAAAAGGCTTCTATCACTTCCTTAATATATGGAACCACTAAAAGTTAGATATATTTTTGGGTTCAGTGAAGAAGAACCTCTAGAGTTCTGATCAACGAAAGGTGAATGTTTTGAGGATGTGAACCCAGCAGCCCTCCAGTGGTCAGATCAAACCCGCCCGTTTTTTCCAGCGCCCGGCCCGTGATTCCTTTCTGCCATAGGTCCAACTCCTGCCACTGCTCCAACTCCTTAGCCGCTGGGCGAAAACCTGAGTTTATCTTCAGAAATAAGCATGAGTTAATCTGCCAAACCGAAGACAAAATGCTATGCATTCGTTTATACCCATAAGAGTAAAATGTCTTAATTCTCAGCACTTATACGACCAATTTTCTACTCAGAGATACTTTGTGGATATGGGCCCAGATCTCAAAATATTGTTATTTAAAAAACGTTGAATGTTTGTTTTACATATAAAAATAAATAAAATAGCATTACTAATGTAACCCACTGTTAAGACTGGGTTTAGTTTATTGTGTGGCTCTGTTCATGTCCGCGTTCTGGAACTGTCTGCGTCCACGTACAGAACTGCCCGCGTCCACGTCCGGTTTGGCTCCAAGCATATTGTCCAGTTACGCGCAGAGTGGTCTGAGGTGATCTTGGGGAACAACGACGGAGTTTGTTACAGTGTTGAGACACCGAAATTTATTGTTCAATTTGCTTTTTTGCGTAATGGTCAGTGACAGTATGAGTGTAGCCAGATCCTTTTCACTCGCTATCCTTGTTTCATCTTGTGGTTCACCGGATTCGTCATCATCCTCGAGGGACAGACGAACGAACTGCTAGTTAGCCAAGCTAGTCGGTACAGCTAGCTAAGCTAGCTACTCTACCAGCAGCATCCTAGTTATCCTAGCTACCACTACATCATCACCGGCTGCCTGCATTTCTTGTGGACCGATGGAGCTCCCGGGTTGTTTCTTCCACCTGTTAAATACTGTGGAGGGCTTCTCCCTCTCTGGTTGACGGATGCTGGCTACCTACCATCCCTCTGTCCGGTTCGCCTCTTCACTAGATGGACGGTAACTTTGGTGTTTAACCCCTCTGTGTCCAAGGACTGAACCTTTTGAATATTATTTTCGGGCGCCTCAAGTTACATTTTTTACAACGTTTATTTCTGTTAAAATTAGTTCATTGCATCCGCCATGGAGCCCAGTTTCATAATATTACCTTCTGTCCCTGGTTATGAAGTAATCGCGAAAAAAACAGGCCTTATGTTTGGGCATTTTTCACCCTGCCAGCTCCTATTAGTTCTATTGAGCTCCGTGACACCGACTCGCCTTCAGAACATTCTATTGTTATCAATGAGACCTGCCTGCGTTAACCCTGTAGGTTTACTTCAGGTAACTTATTATTTACAAGGTTATGGATACTTGGTGAGCATTAACCCTGTAGGTTTACCTCAGGTAACCTATTATTTACAAGGTTATGGATACTTGGTGAGTGTTAACCCTGTAGGTATACCTCAGGTAATTTTTTGTTAACAAGGTTACAGCTACTTGGCAAGCGTTAACCCTGTAGGTTTACCTCAGGTAACTTATTATTACCAAGGTTACGGTTACATGGTGAGCGCGCTCAATGTTAACCTGAGTACATGTTGTGGTGAGCCACAGTCTAAGAGGTGTTGTCTGGCGCAAAGCCATCAAACGTTAAACATTTTCTGGTCATGGTTAAACATATTTGTTTTAAGAAAAAAGTGTACAATCTAAACAAAACGCATGTCCCTGTCCTCTTTTTCAAGATATGACAGATTTAAACAGCCAGAAGACATTTTTTAATTAAGAAATAACAATTTTTCTGATGACTTGTTGTTTCTAAATGGCTGCTGGGTAATTTGATATTCATCGAAATCTTCGTTCGTAGGCATCAAATTGAGCGAATGCTGCGCAGGTTCTCTGAGTTGCAAACCAAATGGGTATAATGGGGTGATTGTTGTCTAATCGGGTGGTCTAGCTAATGGATTTGTAGATCTGACGCAGTTGCTATCTCAGATTATGAGCCTAGCAAGTGTCATATAGCTCAGTTGGTACAACATGGCGCTTGCAACGCCAGGGTTGTGGGTTCGTTTCCCACGGGGGGCCAGTATAAATAAATGTATGCACTCACTAACTGTAAGTCGCTCTGGATAAGAGCGTCTGCTAAATATGTAAAATGTAAATGTGAAAAATTTAATGAATTAGTTATGTAGTACCCACAGATGGCCAAAGGGAGGCACAAGAGTGCTATAAACCCATACAGTTTTTTGCCATAAAAACCCTAAACCTAACAATCAATCAAATTTATTTATAAATCCCTTTTACACCAGCAGATGTCACAAGGTGCTATACAGAAACTCTTACCCTACTTATAACCTATTTTTGCCGTAACCCCTAATTCTAGGGTAGGGTAGCCTAGAACACTTTTAGAAACTATTTTAGTAATAACATTATCTTAATAAATACAATTATAGTATTAAATAGTGTTTTAATTATTTTGTTGTTCTTTTATTATATGTATAATAGCAAGACAGAACACTTGATAACTAAGACAAATTTGTTTTATTTTTCAAATGTGGTTTGAATTGGGTGACCTAATAACCTCTGTGTGAAAGTCCAGCAATTGGCGTGGGGCAGGTTTGAGACTGATCTAATACACTTTATTTCTCAGCTGCCTCACCAACGTCTGTACGTGAATTAATAACTTTTAATAGCTAAATATTTCCAATAGATGGCAGCATAAGACCACGAAGCATCAGTTATAGGCTACAAGCAGCAATATGATTGACATAAAATAGCAAGCAACCAAATACTATATGTCCCATGATTTTCTGAAATGGTCACTCATTACTTTAGCTAGCTATATATCTCGTATTAGGCCTGTGATGCTTTTGGAAGAGCAATTCAATAGTGACTATAGCAGGTGTTGAACCCCGGGTAAATAATCACTAGTCAGATGCTCCAACCTCAACCCTAGTATACATGAATTTTTTAATATCTAATATTACGATTAAACAACCTCGGAATAGATAAGACAAGACTGCGTCTTCCAGCCCACCAATAAATTAGATCGTGCAACCCTCCCAGTTAGCAAATGTACCTCAACATGCCCCTCGCTTGTGCTAGAAGGCAGAGTGCTTGCTGCTGGTTGATGAATCTGACAATTAATGTACTAGGAAAATACGTTTTTCTCGACCAGAGGTGACTAAATTAATGTTCAGGCTTATTGATAATCGTTATAGTAATGAAGTATAATTTCAAAACATGAGCATAAAAACAGCTAATAATAAACATGAATCATCATTATATTATTTCACAGTAATCTGTTAAATGCTTTTTCAGTCGTTCCTCTTGCATTAACAGTGTGGAAAGGGACAGTAAAAAGCGTGTGCAGGAGTTTTCCTGTGAGGGGGAGTGGTGGTGTATCCAGGGAGAAAACCAAACTAACCTTCTGAAATGTCATTCGTGGTCTTATGCTGCCATCTATTGGAAATATTTAGCAACTGCAGTACTACTGAATAAAGAATATCCTTACTAAAGTAATAATTACTCAGAATTGCAAAATATGACATTTTCTAGTTCATTTTACCACTTACGACCATAAAATAACAATGTATAGCATAACAAACAATGAAACTGACATAAACCAAAAACACCATACATTTAGTTAACTATATATATATACTATTTATTTAGATGGGTGACATTATCTGCCAAAGTAACACCACTGTAGATAAAGAAGAGCTCTCCAGTATGTGAACCAAAACATTCAAAGGCCATTTTCTCAAACATGAGGTTACAAGTTTATCATCTTTCAAAGCAAAATTACTTTCCCATTGTTCCTCAACTGTAGTGTATGATATACCTTTTTCTAGCTGAGTCTCTACTTTTATCAAATGTAAAAAAAAAACAATTTCAAATTTTGCTACATAAGTTCGAATCGAGCCGGTCGGCCACATTTGACTGTATAAAACCTAGCAGTACTACTTATTTCTCTGAGAGTGAGGCAGATATATTATTACTGTGTAAAACCTAGCAGTACTACTTATTTCACTGAGAGTGAGACAGATATATATTATTACTGTGTAAAACCTAGCAGTACTACTTATTTCTCTGAGAGTGAGACAGATATATATTATTACTGTATAAAACCTAGCAGTACTACTTATTTCTCTGAGTGAGGCAGATATATTATTACTGTGTAAAACCTAGCAGTACTACTTATTTCACTGAGAGTGAGACAGATATATATTATTACTGTGTAAAACCTAGCAGTACTACTTATTTCTCTGAGAGTGAGACAGATATATATTATTACTGTGTAAAACCTAGCAGTACTTCTTATTTCTCTGAGAGTGAGGCAGATATATATTATTACTGTGTAAAACCTAGCAGTACTTCTTATTTCTCTGAGAGTGAGGCAGATATATATTATTACTGTGTAAAACCTAGCAGTACTACTTATTTCTCTGAGAGTGAGGCAGATATGTTATTACTGTGTAAAACCTAGCAGTACTACTTATTTCTCTGAGAGTGAGACAGATATATATTATTACTGTGTAAAACCTAGCAGTACTACTTATTTCTCTGAAGGTGAGGCAGATATATATTATTACTGTGTAAAACCTAGCAGTACTACTTATTTCTCTGAGAGTGAGGCAGATATATATTATTACTGTGTAAAACCTAGCAGTACTACTTATTTCTCTGAAGGTGAGGCAGATATATATTATTACTGTGTAAAACCTAGCAGTACTACTTATTTCTCTGAGAGTGAGGCAGATATATAGCATTGTGCAAAAAAACATGATTATTTGTCTCTCTGAAAGTGATAGATTTTAAACAAATACATGTCTGTCATTGAACAACCCCATGCCATGATTAGATGGTGAAAAAACACACCAATCTCTTTCAGAATTTCTTTAAACAATAAAATCTAATTTACCGTTTCTGAAAATGGATATATAGCGTTTTGGAATGAAACTCTTGTTTCCCCATCTGAGCTCAGAGTAGATGAGAGACGTAATGTTTGTCTCTGTTGTGTTGAAGCCCAATCAAGCAGGAGAGACCAGCCTCCCCTGTACCCAGCTGTGTGCCCATGAAGAGTGACCGGTCTATGCATCATCCCATATCCTTTAGAGAGGGATACTTTTCTACTGAACAAAGGTAAGAAGAACTCATGGGTCATGGTCAGTGAGTTAAACAACACTGTCTCTAGTCATTTCTCCTCTCTCATTTTACCATTTATTTTTGTTGTTTTCATAATCCATAGGCTAATCCTTTTTTCTATTATCATAGTCCTGAAACAATATTAAACAAACACAACATTCCCTCCCTGTGTGTGTGTGTGTGTGTGTGTGTGTGTGTGTGTGTGTGTGTGTGAATGTGTGTGTGTGTGTGTGCACTCCCTGGATGAGGAGATGTAATCTCTATCCTGATTGCCAAGTCACTTTTACCCCTACCTACATGTACATATTACCTCAATTACCTGTGTGTGTGTCCAGTGTGTGTGTGTGTCCAGTGTGTGTGTGTGTGTTTGTGTGTGTGTGTGTGTGTCCGGTGTGTGTGTGTGTGTCCAGTGTGTGTGTGTGTGTGTGTGTGTATGTTTAGTGTGTGTGTGTGTCCAGTGTGTGTATGTATCCAGTGTGTGTGTGTGTCCAGTGTGTGTGTGTGCCCAGTGTGTGTGTGTGTTTGTGTGTGTGTGTGTGTGTCCGGTGTGTGTGTGTGTGTCCAGTGTGTGTGTGTGTGTCCAGTGTGTGTGTGTGTCCAGTGTGTGTGTGTGTGTGTGTGTGTTTGTCTGTGTGTGTCGTGTGTCGTGTGTGTGCTTGTCCAGTGTGTGTGTGTGTGTGTGTGTGTGTGTGTGTGTCCTGTGTGTGTGTGCACGTGTATCAGTACATAAACTGGACACACACACACACTGGACACACATACACACTGGACACACACACACACACACTGTAAACACACACACTGGACACATACACACAAAGGACACACACACACACAAAGGACGCACACACACACACACACACTGGACAAACACACACACTGGACACACACACACACTCACACTGGAAACAAACGCACACACACTAGACACACACACACACACTGGACAAACACACACACTGGACACACACACACACTAGACACACACACACACACACTAAACATACACACACACACTGGACACAAACACACAATGGACACACACACACACACACACATGCTGGACACACACACACACACACACACTGGACACACACACACTGGACACACACACACACTGGACAAACACACACACACACACTGGACACACAAACACACTGGACACACACACACATACTGGACAAACAAACACACACTTGACATACACACACACATTGGACAGACACACACACACTGGACAGACACACACACACACACACACACACTGGACACACACCGGACACACACACACACACACACACACACACTGGACAAACACTGGACACACACATACACAGTGGACACACACACACACACACTGTACACACACACTCACTGGACACACACAATCAGTGGACACACACACACACACTTGGACAAATGTATATACTGACTCTGTGTGTGTGTGTGTGTGTGTGTGTGTGTGTGTGTGTGTGTGTGTGTGTGTGTGTGTGTGTGTGTGTGTGTGTGTGTGTGTGTGTGTGTGAGAGTTCAGGTGTATCCTTCAATGACTGTCTGTTCTTCTGCTTACCGCTACAGTGTGGAACATGGTGGAGAGAACACAATGAAACCTGGACCTAGAAAATGTGAGTGTTGACTGCTGTGAAGAATATGACTAAGAATAAGTCTTAATTCAAGTGAAGTCAAAGTCAAAGACCACCATCATTACTTACTTGGTCATATTAAATATCAGCTGTAGTTTTACAGAAGCACAAATCAGGGACACCAAAGTTTACAAAGAGTTGCTTTGACAATTTGTGTGTCTGTGTGTGTGTGTGTGTGTGTGTGTGTGTGTGTGTGTGTGTGTTTTTTCATGCTTGTTCAGGATGTGTGTGTGTGTGTAATTAATGGGAATAAGTGTGTTTTATATTACCATACAGTATAACATATGAGCATTGAACAAATCTCAAGTTACCTTAACTTCTCCTTTTGATACCTAGAAACATCTACATTAAATTAATTAGTGAAAAGTGAGTTAACATTCTAATGTGAATAATGATGATTTCTAATATTGTGTCTGGTTTCATCCATCAGATGTCTGTGATCTCACACTGGACCCAAACACAGTAAACAGATTCCTCTGTCTGTCTGAGGAGAACAGAAAGGTGACATGGAGGAGAGAGAAGCAGCCGTATCCTGATCACCCAGACAGATTTGAGGACTGGGAACAGGTGCTGTGTAGAGAGGGTCTGACTGGGCGCTGTTACTGGGAGGTAGAGTGGAGTGGGAGATGGGCTTGTATAGGAGTGGCATATAAAGGAATCAGCAGGAGAGGAAGGGGTAGTGACTGTGGGATTGGATGTAATGACAAGTCCTGGAGTCTGTACTGCTCTGACAACAGTTACTCTGCATGGCACAATAATAAGTTCACTACCATAGACGTCCCCTCCTCCAGCTCCCACAGAGTAGGAGTGTATCTGGACTGGCCAGCCGGCACTCTGTCCTTCTACAGAGTCTCCTCTGACACACTGACCCACCTGAACATATTCCACTCCACATTCACTGAGCCCCTTTATCCAATGTTTAGGGTTCATGATGGTGACTCCTCAGTGTCCCTGTAAATAATAACCATGGTAACACTGACAAACACACACACACTGGGAACACACACACACAAACACACTAAACACACACACTCACTGTACACACACACACACTGTACACACACACACACACTGAACACACACACACACACACACTGGACACAAACAAACACACGCACACACACACACACACACACTGGACAAACACAAACACTGGACACACACACACACACACTGGACACACACACACTGGACACACTGGACACACTCACACACTGGACACACACACACACTGGACACACACACACACTGGACACACACACACACACTGGACAAACACACACACACACACACACACACACACACACTGGACAAACACACACACTGGACACACACACACTGGACACACTCAAACTGGACACACACACACACACACACACACACACACCGGACACACACACACACACAAACACTGGACACACACACACACACACACACACACACACACACACACACACACACAGCACACACACACACACACACACACACACACACACACACACACACACACACACACACACACACAAACAAACTGGACAAACACACACACTGAAAACACACACTGGACACACACACACACACACTGGACACACACACACACTGGACACACACACACACACACTGGACACACACACACACACACTCACACCGGACATACAAACACATATACACTGGACACACACACACACACTAGACACACACACACACACACACACACACACACACACACACACACAAACACTGGACACACACACACACTGGACACACACAAACACACTGAACACACACACTGGACACACACACACAACACACACACACACACACAAACACACACACACAGGACAAACACACACTGGACAAATATACACACTGGACACACACACACTAGACACACTCACACTGGACACACACACACACACTGGACACAAACACACTGGACACACACACACACACACACACACACTGGACACACAAACGCAGGACAAACACACACACACACACACCGGACACACACACACACAAACACACCGGACACACACACACACACACACACTAGACACACACACACACACACTGAACACACACACACACACTGGACACACAAACTGAACACACACACACACTGGACACACACACACACACACACACACTGGACACACACACACACACACTGGACACACACACACTGGACATACACATACTGGACACACACACACACTGGACACATTTCCATGTGTTGGATTTTGATGAAAGGAAATCCCATATAGCCTACTGGACAGGACTTTGCTATGGCATCTTCTGTTTGGGTGTCTCAGGTCAGGTCTGAGCCATGATCAGAATGTGTCTCTGTGTCTATTTCCAGCCCTGCCATTTCTACCTGTCCTGATCTAGTGTTTCACCCCTGACCTCCTCACACCGTCTCACTGTCCAGGTCTGCTTTTAGCTCCCACCTCTACTTCACTGTGTTATAATGGACCTTATGCTTGTTATGTCACCTGTGTAACCAGTTATCAAACATACTGACCTTTCTGACCCTATCCCATGGCCCTACTTTCTACAACTGAACATTTAAATTCCTCTATGAGTTTTGTTTAGTGTCCATTTACTTATCTATGTATTTGTTGTATATTGGGGTTGTGCTGCAGAGCATCATGGGGGTTTGTATGTGTTGAGATGATCACGTTCCAGATAAATGGTTGAACTGATTCCTGTCTCCTGTCTCATCATTATTGAATTATTATACAGACGTGGTTATGAAACCCACGAGACATAACAAAATATTGGTGATGAGTAAGTCTGAATCTACAGGAACTATTCTGTCTGGAAGAAGTGGGTTTTTACAACTGTTTAAAACTGTTATTTTCTGTGGTCCAGTCTAGGCTAATGTTAGCACAGTGTATTGATAGCAGAGGCAAGTGCACAGTCGAGCTAGCTAAGAAAGAGAGTTAACCAGTGGTGTAAAGTACTTAAGTAAAAGTACTTTAAAGTACCTCTTAAGTAGTTTTTTGGGGGTATCTGTACTTTACTTTACTACTTATATTTTTGACTACTTTTACTTTTACTTCACTACATTCCTAAAGAAAATAATGTACTTTTTACTCCATACATTTTCCCCTGACACCCAAAAGTACTCGTTACATTTTGAATGCTTAGCAGGACAGAAAATGGTCCAATTCACACACTTATCAGTATTGAGCAGTGGAGCTCATATACAGAACGGTTTGAATCTTTAGTTATTGTAAATGACATGGATGAGGACAACATTGTGCCTACATGTTTTAGTGTAATGGGGCCAAAGACATTTAATTTACTAGGCAGCCTGCTACAGCCAGACAGAACAGGTAATAAGACGTATGGGGATATTGTGGAGATACTTAAAGGACATTTTTCACCAGAACCATTAGTTACTAAGACATTTCCTAGCTCGTTTGTGAGAACCAGTCATAGCCTTCAGTCCTAGTTTTGATTCACCTGCCTGTTTGCCTACCTGTGTATGACCATTGCCTGCCTGTGACCACGATTCCTGTCTTCTGTAAAGGCGTAATAAACACCTGCCGCGCTCTGGGCGTGAATCTACACCTTTTTCTCCCTGAGTATTCATTACAGTACCCTAATGTTAAGTGTCATGAATGTATAGTTATTAGGAGCAGACATCTTTAAAGATAATAAGAAAGAGGGAAAAAGATAGAAACTAAATGAAATGATGAAAGTATAAAATAGTAACCATCTGGTGAGCTAATTCCCTGACCCTACCCCAAACCCACCAACCCCCTCCCCAACCGAGGGAGTTAATAAACCATACCCTTAGACGCTAGTCTTTAAGCTAGATGTACCTGCTATGCATAGCATCGCCCCAAAGAGGTTCATTCTAAATTATATGGATATGGCATTAGAAGTGCATTGACTGTTCACTGTAACATGAATATATTGTTAGTCGAGTCACAAAATACAATTTGAATCAAAGCGACAAACATCGGCAACAATAATGACGGGACTATTTAGCCCCACTTGAGCATGTCTCAACAACAACAACAACAACAACAGAGGATGCGTTCATAGTCACCAACAGCACCTACCCGCACACACAAACGTCAAACAATCGGCATGTTTATTTATTTTATTTTTATTTCCCCTTTATTTAACCAGGTAAGAAGCCAGTTGAGAACAAGTTCTCATTTACAACTGCGACCTGGCCAAGATAAAGCACCAAGGCGCCCTGAAACCTGCGCTGTGAAACAAACGCACCCAAGCAGCACAGGAAAAAAGACATCAAGCTATGATGAATAAATGAAAACCTTTACCAGACGATAACTATCTTCCCTCAAATATAAAATAGAGACAATTAGTTAAACAATCACCATCCTCCTGAGTTCACCCTCCCAACCCCCCATTATATATATTTATATACACATGTACGCACACACACACAACTGTCCAGCTATCAGCTAGCTGGTAATTAGGTGTCCAGCCAGTGAGTAGCTTCTCCCTGCCTCGGTATCACTAACGCTAGCATACATCTCTAACAATAAACAAGCCAGCAAACGTAATAGTAGCTAAAAATTCCCTGAAGTAATATAAACATCATAGTTAGTTAGCGCAGTCAACATTAGCTATGATCCAACTTTACCTGGCCTGTCATTATGGTGCTAGCCATCTAGCCAGCCAGCCAGTCAACATTAGCTATGATCCAACTTTACCTGGCCTGTCATTATGGTGCTAGCCATCTAGCCAGCCAGCCAGTCAACATTAGCTATGATCCAACTTTACCTGGCCTGTCATTATGGTGCTAGCCATCTAGCCAGCCAGCCAGTCAACATTAGCTATGATCCAACTTTACCTGGCCTGTCATTATGGTGCTAGCCATCTAGCCAGCCAGCCAGTCAACATTAGCTATGATCCAACTTTACCTGGCCTGTCATTATGGTGCTAGCCATCTAGCCAGCCAGCCAGTCAACATTAGCTATGATCCAACTTTACCTGGCCTGTCATTATGGCGCTAGCCATCTAGCCAGCCAGCCAGTCAACATTAGCTATGATCCAACTTTACCTGGCCTGTCATTATGGTGCTAGCCATCTAGCCAGCCAGCCAGTCAACATTAGCTATGATCCAACTTTACCTGGCCTGTCATTATGGCGCTAGCCATCTAGCCAGCCAGCCAGTCAACATTAGCTATGATCCAACTTTACCTGGCCTGTCATTATGGCGCTAGGCATCTAGCCAGCCAGCCAGTCAACATTAGCTATGATCCAACTTTACCTGGCCTGTCATTATGGCGCTAGCCATCTAGCCAGCCAGCCAGTCAACATTAGCTATGATCCAACTTTACCTGGCCTGTCATTATGGCGCTAGCCATCTAGCCAGCCAGCCAGTCAACATTAGCTATGATCCAACTTTACCTGGCCTGTCATTATGGCGCTAGCCATCTAGCCAGCCAGCCAGTCAACATTAGCTATGATCCAACTTTACCTGACCTGTCATTATGGCGCTAGCCATCTAGCCAGCCAGCCAGTCAACATTAGCTATGATCCAACTTTACCTGGCCTGTCATTATGGTGCTAGCCATCTAGCCAGCCAGCCAGTCAACATTAGCTATGATCCAACTTTACCTGGCCTGTCATTATGGCGCTAGCCATCTAGCCAGCCAGCCATTCAACATTAGCTATGATCCAACTTTACCTGGCCTGTCATTATGGTGCTAGCCATCTAGCCAGCCAGCCAGCCGATCCTATGAGTCATTTGGTTGTATCCTCATGTTCTAACAGTTCACTATCCACTGTATCCAAGTTCAAAAGACAGTTCCTCCTGATGTAGTAGACGGGAACAAGTCAGGGAGTTCTTTCCTCATGTATGTTTCAGCCGTCTTCACAGAGTCAAATGTGCGCTCACCATTCTTGGTTTACGTCCACAAAGTCGTCGGGTAGCAGCAGGCCGTATGCCGAGCCAGCCTGCCGCAGAAGCCTCTTCAGTGGGGAGAAAGCCATCCTCCTCTTGTGTAGTATGGGAGAAAGATCCGGAAAGATCATGATTCTGGCATCTCCGTGCCTGAGCTCTCCCTTTGCTCGGGCAGCAGAGAGGATGCGGACAGTGTCCTGGTACCGTAGAAATGTAACGACAAATGCCCTGGGTGCAACCTGGCCAGGCAGCCTCCTCCGTAGGGTGCGATGGACCCTCTCCATTTCCAGTGGGTGCGCGGAAGGGGGTAAATCCAGAATTTTGGGACTCCATTCCTGTAGAAAGGAGATGGCGTCTCGTCCCTCCACGGCCTCCGGGAAATCTTGAAATCTCAAATTCAAGCACTTTTGGAAATGTTCGTAAGAATCTAATTTCTCGAGTTTAGAGATGGCGTCTTCCAACTCCTAGTGCTTTTGATCCACTTCCAGGCGGACGTCCAGGATGGCAGCCTGTTGGTCAGCATGGTCTTTTTGTAACTTTGTCACTCGTTCCCTTTGTGACTTTCTGGTCTTCGTGGAGTTTATCGACCAGCACATCAATTTTGCTGAGGCGTTTAGAAAGTGTCTCTTGGATTGTTGTTATACCCTTGTCCATCACCATTCTGAACCATGCTGGTGCTACTTCCGAGCTAGCATCCGCCGAGGCCGAAGAAGGGCTGTGAGACACTAGCGGTTCTGGGGGGGGCAGTGCCCCTGTGACAACAAGCTTGGACCCCCTTGTGGCCCCTCTAAATGCGGAGTCTGAAATAATTATCACAGAATTAATTTTTGCGATCATGTTTTATTTTATTGATTTTTTTTACATCCGTTATTAGACAGTGGCAAAGCGGAACACTAAAGTAACCCAACAAATTTTCTAGTGGGACTCCTTTAGGCGGAACACAACAGTATCGTACCACATGGTCATGCAAGCTTTTTTCTATTTAGAAGTTTAAAGAAATTCGGCGCGAATAATATCGTTCAAGCAAGAAGAAGTAAATAAACCCCTACCTGTCCCAGACCTGCTGTTTTCGACTCTTAATGATCGGATATGAATTGCCAACTGAGAGACCTGAGCCCTAGGACCATACGTCGGGACTGCCGGCCGTGGTGACTCCTTGCTGTCCCCAGTCCGCCTGGCCTTGCTGCTATTCCAGTTTCAACTGTTCTGCCTGCGGTTATGGAACCCCTACCTGTCCCAGACCTGCTGTTTTCAACTCTTAATGATCGGCTATGAAAAGCCAACTGAGATTTATTCCTGATTATTATTTGACCATGCTTGTCACTTATGAACATTTTTGAACATCTTGGCATGGTTCTGTTATAATCTCCACCCGGCACAGCCAGAAGAGGACTGGCCACCCCTCATAGCCTGGTTCCTCTCTAGGTTTCTTCCTAGGTTTTGGCCTTTCTAGGGAGTTTTTCCTAGCCACCGTGCTTCTACACCTGCATTACTAGCTGTTTGGGGTTTTAGGCTGGGTTTCTGTACAGCACTTCGAGATATCAGCTGATGTATGAAGGGCTATATAAAATAAAATTGATTGATTGATTGATTGATTGATAAAGAGAGGTGAGCAAAATGTTGAATATGTTGTATTTGTAACATCGTTAACTATTAAATGCATTACAGAAGTGGAACGTTAGATCAGCTAATGTTAACCTGTCCGTTTGTTATTTTCTTTGTGAATTAATGAAGGAATTGGTTTGAATCCTGGGCTATGTATTCGTTTGCATTGTTTTTGGTATAATTTTGTAGCTAATTCTAACAGTCAGGCATCGAAAATGTATGGCAATATGAAAAAGGGTATAATATTTGATCAAAAACGCATGTTGCTGAGTGCTTTTACTTAAACCACACTCAGTAAACGCATTGTAACGTTAAAAGGTTAGACATGAAAGCTAGCTACCTAGCGAGTCAGTTATTTTCAGTAAATGAATGAATAAGCTTGGTCCCCATTGCTTTTGCTCGATAGTTGTCACCAACATGAAGAGAAAAAAGGACTTCATGTTTCTTCCAAAGAAAAGACAAGGCAGAAAGTCAGACAGAGCCAGAGGGTTCAGGTGTGGAGAGAGCAAGAGAGAGCAGAGAGAGACAGCAGGAAGACCATTGGAGAGACTGAGAGTGATGTCAGCCAATCCCGGGAGGAGCCACCGGTGCAGCCAGTGATGAACATGGACCCAAGAACTCTGATGGGGGACAGGAGGAGGAGCTTCAAGGCGGCCTGGTACCACATCCAACCCTGGCTTCAATATTCAAACAAATCAGACTCTTGTGTTTTGTTACGCCTGTCTCAGAGACTGGATTGGATTCAAAATGGGGTTTTAAACAAGGAACACAACAAACAGGTTCAAGAAAATGGGGACTATATTAAAACAATAGGAGAAGTACTACTACTTACAGCCACACAAAACATTGCACAAAGAGGACACGATGAGTCTGCAGAGTCTGATAATAAAGGGAACTTCATGGCAATCCTAGAAACAATAGCTAAGCATGACACAACTGTGGGAAAAAAAAAAGGTTGACTTCCATTCATAATGCAAAATACACAAGCAAAGGGATTCAGAATGAGCTTCTGAGTTGTTTGGCAGACATGGTTCCAACAGAAATGATAGAAGAAGTGGAAGACAGTGAGGTCTTTAGCATAATGGCAGACGGAAAACAAAAGATGTTAAAAACAAAAGGATCAGATATCTCCAGTACTCAGGTACTATTTCAGTGGAGCTGTCCATGAGAGCTGTCTCCACTTTGAATCGGCTGATCCACTAGATGCAGCAGGGCTTACTGACTAAATCATCCACATATTAGAAAGTCATGGTCTTGAATATAAAACCAACCTAGTAGGCCAAGCATATGACGGTGCTTCAGTTATGAGTGGCAAGCATTCAGGCGTCCAGGCAACGCATTAAAGAACAAGCAAAGCCTTTTACCTCCACTGCAGTGCACACTGTCTAAACTTAGTTTTAGTGGATACAGTCAAAGCTGTCCCTGAGGTAGGACAGTTCTTCTCCTTACTAGAAAGACTGTATGTCTTCACATCTGGGTCATACATTTGCACATCATAAATGGCTTAGCGTACAAAGAGAGATGTACCCAGGTGCACCTAGAGAGCTTCAGAGACTAAGTGACACTCGCTGGGCATGTCGATATATGGCTCTACATACTATTATGGATAGATTGCCTGCCGTTAAGCGAGTCCTGCAAGACATAGTCCAAGAACACAACGGTGACAGATCTGTTGAGGCACGAGGTCTGCTTGCACAGATAGATTTACAATTCATTGTGTTCCTTGTTCCACTCCATAACGTTTTTGGAGAAGCAACATTTCTATCAGAGATGCTACAGTCTTCATCACTTGACCTGTCAAAGGCTGTTGATTTAGTTGAAGCCTTAGTTCAAACTTTGAATGACTACAGGGACGAGTCATTTTCTGATGACCTGTGGAATGAAGTGTTGAACACAGCTGAGCAATGTGATACTGCAATACAGCCCCCTGCAAAACCACCAAAAAAGCTAAGCTCTCAATTTAATGGAGACTGGCTACTCAGTACAGTAGGTCAGAGGTCAGATTCAGAAATAGATTAAAGACAGTTGTCGTACAACCTTTTCTACCCTGTCTTAGATCAGATGCTCAATGAGCTCAACAGACGGTTCTCTAGCAGAAACTGGGACATAATGAATGGCATCCAAACTCTAAACCCCAAAAGAGATGCATTTCTCAAAGAGAAGTCCCTGTTTCCATTTGCTAGAATGTATGAATCAAATATTGAGGACTTGGGGCATGAACTACATCAGTTCAGAAGAATTTGACAAAGGAAAATCCAGAGTGGCATGCAGAGACCCTCCAGTGTAGTAGAGATAGCATTATTCATTCAGCCTTATAAAGACGTTTTCTTTCAGCTCTTTAAACTGTGCAAAATAGCTGTTTCAATCCCTGTTAGTACAGCTTCTTGTGAACAGAGTTTTTCTGCACTAAAGCTGGTGAAAACGTATCTTAGGTCCACAATGTCAGATGAAAGATTAAGCAATTTAGGTGTATTAAGTATTGAGTCAAGGAGGGCAAAGGCCTTGAATCCAAATGAATTTGCGGATATTTTTGCAAGAAACCACAAAAACCGTAGAATACAGTTGATGTAACTGGTAGTGAATATGTAATGCAAATGTAATTTTTTTTAATGCAAATAATAAATAGTTGAATGATTATAAACATGGTCATTTGTCTATTGATGTCTGCAATGCAGTGAAGAAAACGACATGACAACAATAATGTGTGATGTAACTGGCCCCTCTAACAGTACAACTGGCCCCAGCCTGGCCCCTCCCACTGGGAATGTTCTAGAACCACCACTGCTGCTACGGCTACATTGGCCCAGTTATTGTTGAATAATAATGAAGCTAGGTCAATTCAATTCAAATAGTATAGCTAGTAACTTCAAAATACTTACAGCTGAAATACACTGCCGTTTTCTTTGTTAACATGGTGAGATGGAGGAAGCCGCATCCACATGTAGAGTTGTGGGGGAGGGGACAAGTTTCCCAAATAGACACTGGCTTTGGATCAGGTTTGAATTCCCCCCACTAATGATCCTTGTTAGGTTTGGGGGAGGGGAAGCTGATCCTAGATCTGTATCTAGGGGAAACTTCACCCCAGCAAAGAGAGATGGGGGAAGAGGAGGAGAGAGAGCGTTGCTCTCAGGATTGACAGATCATGTACAACATCTACCAGTAGGAAATTGGTGTCAGAATATAATATCTGACCTTTAGCAGTTCTAATGTCTTCATTTGCTCCATTTCATTCGTCTTGTTGATTGATTGCTGATATCTAGTTTCACAGGTGAGATGGTGTTGATGAAGAGCATCCATCCGTTTTAGTACTGCATTAATAGTAATGCATTCATAGACATATAGTTGATACTGGTGGTCCTACCCATCCCCCACTTCACTCCATTAACCCTACACTTGCTGCTCACATGGTGGTTTGTCTAAATGTATCTGACTTTAGGTCAGTTTTTAAGGTTCAGAAGGTAAAGATTGTGTTCGGCTGTGTCAGGAGCACTAGTGGTAGTGCTGCCGCTCCCAGATCACACATTGCCCTATATACGTATATACTGTAGCAAGCTGAACCCAACACCTACCAATTACCACCTTCTGATCTCTTGGTGTAATGGATAAGGTGTTGGCTTGATTGTCACTGGACCCGGGTTCGAGTCCCGGTTGGAGCTACCCCTTAATTAGTTACATTGGTGTCAGAAGTGGGATAGTGCCTGTGATGCCATCAAAGAGGCGTGTACACGTGAGAGACTTGCTATAAAGAAGTGCCGGGGCATGCTTTCCCCAAGGAAGGGGGTAATGTAGCGACCTTAATCCAACACCTAGCCACATCATCGAGAGGTTCGGACCTCTTGGCGTAGTGCTTGTTGGGTTCTGACTTCTAAACATGAAATATACTTATTCATGTCACTGAGGGAGAGAGGGGAATGTATAACGTTTCCATTCTGTCAGGATATGTTATTGTTAGTCATCAGGGATCCTATTGGAGGAGAAGAGACACAGTCTGGTACAAGTCAACATGACAGCCGTGAGTTGGGGAGGAGTGAGCAATTTGGGCAGAGGTCAGGTTAGATGAAGTGAGGAAGAACATATATCACTCATCTTCTGGATAGCAACAGAGGTGTATTGGCTGTTCAGATGTGGAAGGAGGGGCTCAGCATAGGAGAAAGGGTTAAATACCAGTGCTTGTGTGAATATGTTCTTTGTCTTATGCAGCTGTATGATCCAATGGGTGAATAAACTTGGTTTGAGCTTTACTAAACGTCCCTGAGTTTTACTAGGTTCATTTAGAACCTAACACGCTTAAGGTGTTGGCTTGACAGTTGATGGACCCAGGTTCAAAACCTGTTTGGGGCTACCCCCTGAATTCACTACAATATATTTGTTTGCCTATGGGCAGGGAGACCCGGGTTTGAGACGAAAGGGGCATTACACCGTTGCTGTTTGCAAAAAAACACTACATTGGTGGAAGCAGTGGAATGTTGCCTTGGGAGAGGTGTGCACATTTCATGGGCGGGATCTGTACCCATGTGTCCCATGGGAAAAACCAGTGTCTTGACCATTAGACCAAGAGGTAATGCCTTCTTGACCTGAGGGTGACACTGATTTTGAAGTTGAAGGCAGGACTACCTCATTACCAGATCATGAGACAGACTCATGTTTTCTACACTCATGGGATGGTGTAAAAGGAACTTTGCCTAGGAAGCCCATGCTAGAAGTGTTAGGAGGTGGAAGTTAGAGAATTAGTCCAGTAACTGAAAGGTCACTGGTTTGAGTCCTGAGCCAGACAACAAAACGTGGGATTGGATCTGAACTGGCAGATCTGTGACCAACCCCTTTCAGAAAGACAAATTCCCTTTGTTCCCTGTAACATGGACTAATAAAGGTGTACTGTACTGTGCTGTGCTGCACTTTATTGAACAGAACCTGAGAGTCCAGCATGTCAGGGGATGGGGTGGGGGGTGGGGGGGTGAGAGCAGCAGTGGGGGATGGGTAGCTAGTCCTTCATTGGCTGTAGACCTGGGAGCCACAACTGCCAAGAGAAATTCAATCTACCCTTTTTATCAGCCAAGCCAACATAATGTTTTACACACCATTTTTGTGGACTGTTAATGTTTACATTTAAAATCAACACTGAGCTTTTCATGTTATAATCTGTTATTTATCAAATCGGATATTGAAACCATATACAATATGCACTAGAAATGGTTGTAATGAAAACCTGGGACACTCCTATAGACCTATGGAATTATGAGGGGGGGGGGGAAATGATGTATTTCTGAAAGATATCAAGTAATTTAGGATTTGAAGTCAATTCTTGCGTGGGAAACTGCAGTCTGGTTTGTTTGTCTGAGTGAACAGAGCAGTTGGGGGAGGGGAATACACATGCAATGTTTAAATCTCCAACTGTCTTGTTTCACAGACTCCTGTGAGAGAGAATATAGTAGACGGTTGCTGTCAAAAAGTGATTGGTGAGTTTTCCTGTGTCCTGTGTTTATGACCTTTTAAAGACATCCTGTCCGGATGTTCTCTTCACTATTTAGGGTGTGCTTATGTAACTTGATAGTGCAGCTGTTTCTTTGAAGTAAAGCACATTGATGAGGAATATATGATCTATTATGCTGTGAGAGAAAGAGCACATATTTACCTGATTTCTTTAATATTAATAGTTAACAATGAATATGATTAACAATAGTAGAGACATTTCTGAACTACCAATGCTGTGCTTTTGGTAAGGATGGTTCCCTCCAGCTCCCTGCAGCTGGTCTGGGCGTGTAGTCAAGGACATGGGATAGAGATCAACTGGAGGAACAGGAAGACCTGGATTGTTTCAATTTCTCGTTGCTTCCACACAGCCACAAGAAGAAAACATGGTGGCTCCTGATCTGCCAGGGAGGGGCGTGCTTGGATGAAAAGCAGAGATTGTTTTGGACAATTTGCAGAACTTATGAAGAGCTATACAAATCCTGTTGACTCTGTATTAACTTCTGCCTGCAATTGCATAACTAAAGATATTTGACATATACTCAGAAGCCGTGTCATTTTCTAGTTTAAAGTTTAAAGTTTGTTTAAGAATAAGATAATATCAGCACTGTGCAAAGAACCCTCTACAACATGTTTGAAATAAAATGTAATGGCCTGGTGATTGATGTGTCGTGTACTGACCTAGTTGAACTTAAAGTTTGAACTGTTTGAAAAATGTGAAACAGTTGGGAATTTTTTGTAGTGAACTTATGGAGCTGCTGTGTTGTGAGCTTGTGACCCCTTGTAGAATGAAAAAGTAATTTCCGGGTAGGTCTGCCTGAGTATAAGTAAGTGTTAGACTTGTCCTGTGAACACTGCGAGCGACAAGAAACCTCAAGAGAGATCAACCACAGAAAACTCCAGAAAACACGTCTCCTAGACCAATTGTAGGTGTGTTGTGTCCTTCATGTCTGGGCCACAAGGACAAAACCATCGATGCCATTCTTTGTGATGCACCTGATTGTTTTAATGGCGGGATTGATATGAGTGGAGGCCAACCGGACGATTCAACAGTGAAGATTTTCCCAAAAACCGGGAGTTTTTCTCCTGCGTTTCGCATGAGGGAATGGTTTAAGATAAGACTTGCTCTATGCCAGATCTAAAAGGCCCTGAATGGAACATCCCTGCCTGGGTACGCATTGGAAGAGGAAGTCTGCGGGCCAGATGATTTGAAAGTCATACGAATCTCTTTAAGGTGCTTGATATGATGAAACAAGTGCAACAGTTTTTCCACCATTGTCACACCCTGACTCAGAGGACACTTATATGTTGAGTCAGGGTGTGTATATTCCTTGTTGTGATTTTCTATGTTGCATTTTCTATGTTTAGATCTAGTATGTCTAGATCTATGTTGGCCGGTGTGGTTCCCAATCAGAGGCAGCTGTCGCTCGTTGTCTCTGATTGGGGACCATACTAAGGCAGCCTATTGGCACTAGTGGGTTGTGGGATCTTGTTCCGTGTGAGGTATGTTGTTTGTGTCTA